>NW_009626886.1:0-12600 GCF_000690535.1 Cariama cristata
GGGCCGGGCCGGGGTTCTTCAGTAACGGTTGGGAAGGCGAACTGGAGGTCTGGGCACATCGGGCAAGTTGCGTGCGGCGAACAGCATCCGCTCAAAAAAACCCCTACAGTGCTCGTCGTACAGCTCAGTTATTTCGACCTGTTTAAATTTCCCTTCGTTTTCTCCCACTAGTTCCGGTTTCTCCTCGGCTGAAATCCGCCGCAGTCTTTCCCCATCGTGACCATTCTCCGTTCTTAAACCCGGGGGTTTATTTTGCCGTGTAAATCCATTCATCCTCCGGTCCTTCGAATGGCAGGAAGCATTTTTTTTTTCAAGTCTCCGCTTTACATACCCTGTTAAATCACTAGCAAGACAAACCAGTGCTCCTGAGAGAAACACTCCATTACAAGGTGGTGTAATCAATTCTTCAACCAAGTTCAAATGCCAGCAAATACCTTTTTAAAAAAAAAAATGAGAAAAATAATTTACTGACTTGTTATCAGCTTGAAACTAAAGGATCCCTTTCAAGCACCTGCAGAAGAAGCAGAACTGAAACCGGAGGTTTGCCCAGGGGTTTGGCCAGCTGCCTTTTAGCCAGGAGCTAAGCAGTTAGGATGCACACGAGGATATGGTAGCTACAGACCTGATTTTCCTCTTTACCTGAGGGTATTTGAATTCATACCTCTTGTTCTCCCATAACGTTATTTTGGCAAGAAACTACAGCATCTCTGGAGTAGGAGAGCTTAGATTCTCCTGTTGATACTGTTTCAACACCTTTGTTGAATTTGTATTAATTAATTTGTACTAATAATTGACCACAGCAGGAACCCAGCTGGGTTTGCTCTCAGTTAAGTGTGTAAGCCACCAAACGAGGGAGTCACA
This sequence comes from Cariama cristata, assembly GCF_000690535.1. Classification (NCBI taxonomy): domain Eukaryota; kingdom Metazoa; phylum Chordata; class Aves; order Cariamiformes; family Cariamidae; genus Cariama; species Cariama cristata. The sequence goes on from NW_009626886.1 coordinate 862, forward strand.
CCCACTTGTTTGCATGCTACTTCCATACGTTTAAGTAGTTTCTACACAATGGTATAGTTCCATGGGGAAAGACTGAGAAACATGCACTTCAGCAGGTGATGTCTGTGCCAATCAAAGATTTAGTCCCACCTTACATAGCATAATGTCTAGGTATTGATTAACATACGAAAGAAACAAGTTGGAATTACTCTATAGCTCAACCTTTCCCTATTTCTTTTTTCGTCTGTTCTCCAGCATTTTTCCCCACATCGCCTTAATCATTTATGGATGATGGGAACAACCCCTACAGCTTCACTGTGGGCTGTCCATTCAGGAACAGAAACCAGAGCTAGGCCTCCATTAATACAGGTGAATACTATTGAGAGGAGAACTGCACACAACTGCAGTGATTTCTTCCTATGCCACCCAAAAATTTTGATTAAGCCCACATCTAATTTCAAACCAAGATAACTTGGGAACAGACATATTAAAAGTTCCAATTAGCTCTGTGACTACCTTCCTCCATATTCTATTATATGCCTGTTTCATCTTACCCCTCTACTTTTAGACTCATAGGACAATTCAGGTTGAAAGGGACCTCAGGAGGTCAAACACAACCCTCTGCTCAGTTATAGCAAGCAGCTGAGGGCCTTGTCAAGCTCAGAGTATCTCTGCAAACAGAGATTCCATGATCTCCCCAGGCACCCTATGCCAACTCTTCAGTTCTTTCCCTGCTTATGCATAAATTCGATTGTAAAACTGTATCCACCTCCTTTCTACAGTCACTTACTGCAGTTTCTTTAATTTTCAGCTAGAAGAAGATGACAACAGTTCTATGGCAGCAGTGGGAGCCTGATAACAGGCAGAGAGAAAGTCCAGTAGATTTGAAGGGGCAGTTTTTTCTGGCTTTATGGGAAGGGGAGAAGAAATCCTGTTGACATTTCATTCATAATTAGCTAAAACTAATGAGCAGTGTGAAAGAAAAGCAAAATTTTAGCAGGAAGATAGTAAGAGAAAGAACTGGTAGAGCTGATAAGCTATTTGCAGATGCCTTTTTTCCTCCATTGAACCAAACTCAGGTAAACATTGTACCTCAGGATGAAATCACTCAGGAAAGTTGCTGCTCTGTGGGACAGTCCAGTTGGTCTCTTTCTTCACTCCCTGAGTATTTTCTGGGTCAATACAGACTTGTTTCTAGTCACTTTCTGTCACTGCAAGTCCTATCAGGTCTCTGGACAGTGGCAGGCTGTAAGGGAAATTCACCGAGACACAAGGATAGCAGGAAGTTGTTTTTCTACTACACATATACTCAGGCCTCCTGTGTCTGTGTAACACTCTCTCTGTAATAGAATTAACGTTCGGGCTGGCTGGCCTGCTGCTGCAGCCTTCAGTTAAAAAGCATGGGAATTGTCTGGTAGTTTCTTCTTTCTGCAGCTGTTGTCTTTTTCCATCATGCCTGACGCACTAGCGTTGAAAGATGCCTCTTGTCTGAAAAACTCTGCCACTAACAACAAGAAAAACGCTGATCTGTAGGTTTTCAAAGGGAAAATGCAAAAATGCCCTCTTCCAATATGTGATGAAGACCTTTGTACTACAGATGTAGACCCTGCTGGAAAAGCCATGGTTTTGGTTGTCATAGAAATTAGTTTATATTTTAACTTCACAACTGTTTCTATTTATAAGTAAATAGGGGATGCAACTGTACACAGTACCACTTTTCTATAATAAGATTTAGGAAGTACACAGATCAAAGTAATGTAGCCTTACATCACCTTTCCTGTCCATGAGATGACACTTGTAATACAGAGCCACCCAGACAGATAGCCTTGGAATTGTCAGAAGAGATGTTATTGTGATCAGTTCCTTATAAATTAATATGTGGCTGTAGGCCAGTAATTCAAACTGGTGACGGTAAGGGGTTATGGATATACAAACTAAGCAATCAACCCACTTCTAGTTAGCTCCAGTCTTTCAAACACAGGCGCTCTGAAATCTGGCAATTATTTTCTTTTATTATCATTATTAATATCTGGTGCTGTTTACAAATTTCTCTTACTTCAGAATTGTTACTTGTAAGCAAAAATAGTCTATGACAGTTAGCTTTGAAAAGAAACCTGCCAAGCCGTTCAGTTGGTATGAAGGAACTCCCATAAACCATTTAAAACTTAGTTTCAGAACAGCCTTATGGTTTATCTCTGAATAAGAAAAAAGTTCAAGCACTCCACATTCACCACACTACTACCATGACAGTTTCCAAGTTATCAAGCTTTTGGAACATGTCACAGTTGTCAGCAAAGCTCCTTCTGCCATTGTTTCAGGAACATCTCTACCACCTTGAACCACTACAACCACACTTTAAACCTTTTGAACTTTCATTCAATAGTGCTCTGCGCAAATACTGCAGGAAATAGCTGAAAACAGAGAGATTTAGTAGCTACCTACTACAAAACAGAAAGCAATGCCAACTTTTCTACCATACTAATCAATAAAAGTGCAATCAGTTCCACAATGCATATTAGAAAGGCATTTGAACTTGGAAATCTAATAATTTTCATGTTTTGCCATAAATTTCTCCTGATTATTTGCAGAAAGAGAGCAGCTGGTTTACACAGTTTCCATAGAAGTCAACAGGAACCACACCAGTGAATTTCAGAGCAGAATTTGGCTAACATCATATACTCCAGAGAATTTGGACGATTTTGGACACTTCCATGCCATGATCAGCCTATGAGTTGTTAACATTTAAGATCACAGAATCACAGAATGGTTGAAGCGGGGAGGGAGCTCCGCAGATCATCTAGTCCAACCCTCTGCTCAAAGCAAGGTCAGGTACAGCAGGTTGCTTAGAGCTGTGTCCAATTGGGTTTTGGATATCTTCGAGGATGGAGACTCCGCACCCTCCCTGGACAGCCTGTTCCAGTGTTTGACTACCCTCACAGGAAGCGTTTTCTTACATTCAGATGGAATTTCATGTCGTTCAGTTTGTGCCCATTGCCCTTTGTCCTGCTACCGAATATCACTGAGAAGACCCTGGGTCCAGCTTCTTTACTCCCTCCCATCAGATATTTGTACATGTGGATAAGATCCCCCTGAGCCTTCTCCAGACTGAAGAGGTCCAGCTCTCCCAGCCTTGCCTTGTACATCAGATGCTCCAATCCCTTCATCATCTTCATGGACCTTTGCTGAACTCCCATGTCTGTCTTGTATTGTATGTCCATGTCTGTCTTGTATGGAGTAGGCCAGAACTGGACATGGCACTCCAGGTATGTCTCACCAGGGCTGAGCAGAGAAGAATCACCTCCCTTGACCTGTTGTCAGCACTCTTCCTCGCGCAGCCCTGGGCACCACTGGCCACAAGGACACAACGCTGCTTGTGTCTGACTTGTTGAACAACAGGATGCCAAGGACTTTTTCTACCAAGCTCCTTTCCAGTCCATCAGCCTCCAGCATCTACTGGTGCACAGAATTATTCCTCCCTAGGGCCAGGACTTGGCATTTCCCTTTGTGGAATGTCTGTCTGTTCATTTCTTCAGTTGTCGAGGTCATCCTTCAGATGTGGCAGCACACCCATCTGGTATATCAGCCACTGATCTCAGTTTTGTAGCTTCTGCAAACCTTCTGAAAGCACACTGTTACATCATCCAGGTCTTAAATGAAGATGTTAAACATTAATTGCTCCAGTAGTGACCCCTGGGGTACATCAGTAGTGACTAGCCTCCAGAAGGACTTCATGCTACTAATCACGTCCCTGTGATCACACATTGCCAGGCTTTAGCCTGGCAGTTCAGCCAGTTTTCAGTCCATTTTATTGACCACTTATCTAGCCTATACTTCATCAGTTTGTCCATCAGACTGTCATGGGAGAGCGTCAAAAGCCTTGCTAAAGTCAGGATAAACAACATCCACCACTCTCCCCACCAGTTCTCATCACAGAAGACTATCAAGTTCCCGTACTGGAACCATCAAATCCAGCTGAGCACCTGCTGTTGTCAGCTCCCTAATGGCCTGTGCCAGGAACCTGTCATCGACGCATTGTGGAAACCTCCTGAATTGCTCACACCCTGCCATGGTACCCCTCTAGCAGATACCGGGGTGGTCCAAGTCTGCCAGGAGGACCTGGCCCTGCAAATATGAGGCTTCTTCCCATTGTCCAAAGCAGGCCTCACCTATTTCTTCCTCATCAGGCAGCCTGTAGCAGACACCCACCCCAACGTCACCCACATTGGTCTGCCCTGTAATCCTCACCCATGAGCTCTCAGCTGTCCCCAGGCAGAGCTCCGTGCATTCCCACCGCTCTCCCACATCAAGGACAACTCCCACTCCTTGCCATCCCAGCCTGCACCCATCCACGGCAGCACCCCAGTCCTGTGAGTTCTCAAAATATCGAAGCAAAGCAAGTCTGTTTGGAAACTTCTTTGGAATTTTCTGGAACCACTTTGGTTCCAGAGAATCAAGAACAAATAAAATAAGGGAAAAAAAAAATGAAGCCTTTAAGAAGGTAATTCTTGAGGGCTTGTTGAGCAAGTAAAACAATTCTTTTCTCATAGCAATTTCTGATATCTGAAAAGTCTTATCAATTGGATATCTCCAACATTCAGTGTCACTTATAAAAAAAAATAAAGATTGCAGGAAAAGAAATTATAAAAAGCTGCGGAGAATCAGAGTTCCAGAACTAACAAGTCTGTTAAGCCTTGATGCAGTAGTATGGTGGAAACACTCACCCTGGAGAGGCACCTGCATATTGAAGTTAAATGAGAAGCACACCACATGGTTATCCAGCCCATTGCCAAAGTAAGGCAATCACCTGCCTGCCATTCTAGCTTTCTCACTCTATTACATAAATCTATGAGGCAACTTATGACCTATTTATACAAGCACATTGTTTTGAGTGACTTGCTGAAACAAGAGCAAAGACCTTCATCTGTGTCAGCTTCAGCAACACCTCCAGCCATGACACCTTCTAAATACTAACATAGACACTAAATTGCCACAACTAACAATATTCTTACCGTATATTTTCTTTCCCTTGTCTCAGATTCTTGCCTTCTAATCTCCTTGTGTACAAAAAGATATCACCTTTTGAGATACAGTAGTAAGTCTTGAATTAATCTGCATGGCCAGGGGAAGAGCCTTTCTGATCTCAGTTAGGCAAGAATTCCAGAGAACTGATTCTATCATCTTAAACCTTCTCCTGAATCATTCTGCTTGCAGTAGCCCTGTCGTCAGAACTCTGTAATTCTATGCCAGCCCTTTCTAAAAGGGCCCACAAACACATACCTCTAAGCACACTCATACTTCCAGTGTGATGTTAATATTTGTTTTCTGAATGCAGGAGACTTACCTTGAGCACACTGATTTCCACATTTATCCTCAGCATGTCTAAGCCCTTCTAGAATGAAGTAGCTAATAAATAAGAGCAGAGAAGCACCCTGAAGTGCTTTCCACATTGTGGTATACATCAAGCAGGCAAAAGTAGACCTGACTCCTCTTCAGAAGGCTTTAACAAAGGTCTTACATGTTGCTCTACCTACCACTGAACCAGGTGAAGCTAGAGATTCCTCTCAGGTCTGTCAATATACCAACAATACCAACTTGTGTGGCCACACCCTAGTTCACTACTTACCAAAGTGATTGGGTTAGAAACACAAGTATTTAATTAATTACACCATTTGCTAGACCTGAGTCTGAGAGCGATCACAGACAGAGTGTGGGGCTGGGCAAATGGTCACCTCCAGTCAATGAGGCAGGGCAGTAACCTGCAGCTGGGGGTAACAGACTTCATTTAGCTGCTGCTGGCACAGCCCCTCTGACCGCAGTTGGCCTGCTGCATTTGCCCTGCCTTCTAGCCTTCAGTTAACTGCCGTGATGCCCCATTGCAGTTGTAGCTTTGCTAGGTCAAGGGACCCCTCCGGCCCCTTGACCGTAAAAATCCTCTGAAAGTTGTTGCCCTCGATTCTGCTGGCCCAGTCTTTCAAACAGTCACTCTCTAGTTCAGCTTGGGCAAACCAAAATGGACCTGCAAAGACCTGTCATTGAAAGTGGGTGGGCCTGGCTCATTTCCACACGGGGTGGGGAGCAATCAGACAAGTTACCCTGGCAGAACCTGGGAGGTGGAAATCTGTGGTGAGGGTGGTAGTGAGCAACTGGGGGTGCCCCAAGTGTTCTTCGCTCAGCCTACCTACCGCCAGAACTAGTGACGTGAACACACAAAACCGGCTGTCCTGAGCATCCGCTTTAACGGATGGAGACAGCTGGGCAGCTATAAGAGGTACTTCATCCTGCTAAGGTTCTGAATCACCCTTTGAAATTGCGAAAACCACATAAATATTGGGAAGAGATTAATTAATCTAGATTAATATTTTCCTGATGGTATAGAGTAGCATTTCCATCACTATCACGCTTCCCTGAAATACTACAGCTGATTGACAAAAACAGGGAAGGGTTTCTTTGACATTTTAAAATCAAGTTTAATTTTAAGGCAAGTTAGGTAAGTGACAGGCCCTCTGTCAACATACAATGAGAAAAAAAAAAAATAAACAGAAAAACTACTGACTTACTTCTGTTCCACAGCACTAAGCCCTGTTGTCAATAGTCAGTATGAATTTAACTGTAGGGAATATTACAAAGGGCCTAATTGCATCAGCTAAAATTTAATAGTTGTTTAAAAAAATTCTCTAAATGTGCTGAGTATACATTTATTTACTTTGGTAAAAGGTAAGTGGGTTTTTTGGTGCGGACACGGTATAAAGTTCATCTTAGTTGAAGATGTGATGAGTCCACCTCAACTAATGACAAAATGCTGCTACAACACAGGAACAATAGTATTTCTGAGCTTGTCATTTAACGACACTTTGAATAGCTCAAGTCAATGTTCTTAACGTTCTGTTGAAATTCTGGAGCAGCTAAACAAAACAAGCACTTCCTCTGCCTCCCCTATTACCAGCTATTTTCAATCTTTTGCTTAGAGTTTCTCTGCAATCAATTCATCTGCCTCAAACTGGAAAGGCAGCAAGCATAGGAGAGAACACAAGCTGTAGCCGCAGTGGTCTGGCACAGAGTTCCTGAGATTACAGCAATGAGATTGCTCTTGTCTCTCCTTTACACTGAGGCTGCATCCACTACTGGGTAAGAGTCTGCTGTTAGATGTTAAATATGAATCAGTCTGCCGTAAGTTTGCACTAGGGATGTAGAAGTTAGTTTATTAGCTAGTTTGCAACAAGGAAGTAGTGCAAATATATATTAATTAAGTCTTTCCATCTTCCTTGCATATGTTTTCCTGGGCTAACTATGCTTATCCCTTTTTGTCTATATTTCATGATAAATATGTCAATGAATAATTGATTGAGATGACAGGAAGAAAAAGACAATGCAATGGAAACCTTGTCGAATAAGGCCTTTCAATAGCCAGTGGAGGAATCCTAAATCAACTGCTAGATAATGTAGTAAGTAAACATATTAACCAGTAAGTAAACATATTAACCAGCCACAAAGTCATAAATTATCTTTGTTGATATATCAAAGTCTAGTCATAGGAATCAACAAAGGCATGAGGAACAGTTAATGAAATTCAGGAAATAAAGATAGTGTATAATTTTATGGACTTTATGAATTACAGCTTCTGAAAACTTCTTTAAAAAAAAACATTTCCATAGTGCTGCTTTAGAATCATTGTTGAAAAACATGTTTGGTTCTCAACTAGACCTAACCACTTAGGAGATTTAGAGGCATTAATGCTCGAAGAATGCTTGAAGTTCAGAAATGCATGATAGAACTGTTATTGCAAGAGTGCTGGGTTCTGTACATTAAACAGTATATAGACACTGTACTGAAAAAGCATTTGTTGGTGAAATTTTGTCACTATTAAAAAAAAAAAACCCAACAATAAAACCTCGTATATGCATGCAGACATGGTATATCTAATATATCATGGTATATCTAACAAGATACCTTTATAAAATTGTTGGTGTTAGATATGGCTGTATTTACAAAATTGTTTTTTTTTTTTTACAGGATACTTGCACCCATTCTTTTTTTTCATTACATGCAGACCTTTTTTTTCCCCCTGATTTACTCTTATAATTATCCCCCCTAGTAAAAACAGATGAGAGAATATAACTAGTCCTCCTGTTTCTGCTGCAGGTTGGTTCCTAACACCCTAAGATAAAAACAAACAAAAACAGAACAAGCACCACCACCCCCCAACCCCACAGAACTTCACATCATGCATCCCCTTCAAACCGAGGAGACATCATTGGTGGGATTTCCCAAAGATTTGCCGTCAGCTCTCTGCTGCCACTGGAAACAATGAAACCATTGTCTTTGATAGACGCAAAGTTAGGCCAAAGCTGAGCGTTTCTACAAATCCTTTCCCTGTCAACTGCAAAGACAAAAACCTTTTGAATATATGTATTATACTTAAAATGTTTACAAGCCTGTATGACTAACTCTGTAAGTGCCTTATCACAAACTGAACCAAAAAGAAACCAGTCTTCCTGAAAATTCGTATTGCTGCTTTTAATGCCCAAACAATGAACTATTAGCTACTGCATGCCTTGTTGTCTTAGGGGAACCTGTACAGCTGGGTGAGCAGTGGAAGTCAGCAAATACAGTAACAACTGTTTTCAGTGGGGAGCTGGAGGGAGCCCACAGTTGCTACTTTAGGCATTTGGAATTTAAACAGTGGAGATCTTTAGTGAGAAGAGAGTTAGCTGGAGTGACTGAAGATGTCTTTTTGTTTGTTCGTTTTTGTTTAACAAACAGGTATCCACAGCTGAGGCTGCGTACCTGGTATGGCCTTTACTGATGTAGCAATGCCAAAGTCAGGGCATTCTAACTGAAAACTTCAGAGGTCTACAACACGTATCAAATATACTGCCACTTCATAGAGTAGTTGTTTTCCCAGTGTGGTGATGAGGTAAAGCCTTAAGAGATGTTTCTGGCATGCTCTAGTAGGTGAGGCAATCGCCCCCATGGGTATCAGCTTTGTATGTACAACTAGTGTGTCTCCTGGGTTTAATTTTCTTCATCCTAATTGCCAGCAGAAGTTGTGATGATTGTTTTTTGAGGGTTCACAGTACTATATCTCCAACAACAACGTTAAAGTATCAAAAGAAGTTGGTAAGCCGAGCCTAGATGTACTGATTAAGTGAATTTCTTCTTAACTCCTGTGAGAAGAAATCAAAGCTTGAAGCACAGTATGCCACTCTACTCTGAAAGCATTTCTACATCCTACTTTATGAAGTTAAACTGCCTCAGTGTTTTGCTACAGTATCCCTATGTGCCAGAGACATAGAGACACGACTTCGAAGGGAAGGAGTGGTGAGGTTGTTCTCCTATACCAAGTGCCATTTATCTTTAAATCTTTCCTTAAAGTAAGAAGTAAACTCAATTTTATATTTAGACATATAATTATACTCACACACATAAATAGAAAATGTATAAATAGGCATGGTATATAACACGTAATAGAAAATATAAGACAATATACATTACATCATATATATTGAAATACATTTTTGTAATATATGTTGCATATGACACGTTATATTTCATATACAGAATAAGATACGCATTAAAAAGTTACGTTGTTGATTTAAGGTTTCTCTGGTTTCTTCACTGGAAGTTTGTCTGGATCCTAAGGGAGGAAATGAATGGGGTCACAGCCTCAAGCCCACCTCTGCAGCTTCATACCGCTGCTGTTCATCTGCTTCTTTGTTTCCCTTTAAATACCTTTTCTAAAACTACGTATGCGTCTAGAATATGAGAAAGAAATTCTCTAGAATTACTGTTACCTTGTAATGCAGATGCAATACCTCTGTTGTGGAATCAGTGTGCAACACACAGCGCGTACTTCACCCTTCAGCATGAAGCAACCAGCTTTCAGTCAGCTCTGTTTGGTAGACCTCTGTAAGACCCTTCATTACATGGTACAGACACGCTATCCACCGCTGACTAAAAACATTGCCAGGTTTGACCATCATGCTGTGAGACACAGAAGAGAGCTTTGTGTGAAGAATGAAATCCTATTTGTATTGAAACAAAGGGAAAAAACACCCCAAACCTCTCATTGAATTATGTAGGCTCAAAATTTCAAAACACAAGATACAGAATTATTACCCTTTTCTCCTTGGAGAAGATTGTTGCAGCGTAGAGTTCAGAGACATTCATGGGACATACCAAGACATGAAAAGTCCTGGGATGGTTGCCCTTGAAATGACACATATCCTCAGGATAAACACAATACAGCCACCATAGCTGAGAAATCAGTATCTGTCTTGGGACCTTGCACCTATATCTAAAAGTGAACATCACAGCGTTGAAAGTTGCAGTCCCTTTGATCTCGTGCAGGATTTATGAAACTCATGTGTGGAGTCAGCCCAGGTCCCGGCACTACGGCTGGTCAGAGGAAGGTAGCACCACGGGCGCGTTGTGGCAGTCAGCATGCTCTAAGGTCTTGGCTTTCCTACGCCTAGCTGATGCTGACTGTAATTCTAGCTCTGCTCTTGGACTTAGGCTTTCAACATTGTAAGAGGGATCTCTCCTCTCCTCTGGCCGTGTGGCAGCAATGTCTTTTTAAGAATAGGAGCAGATCTACAAACTTGAGATCAGTGGTCTTTTGGCTAGGATTTCTGGACATCTGCAGCCTGTTGGAGCTGCAACTGCCAATAATTTATCAGCACCAGAGGAATGAAGAAAGCCTTTGAGTTCCACCCAGTGGAAAAGAGGATGTGATCCTAGGCTTCTCAGCCTTAGGGCCTTTACCCAGGAGGGGGGAGATCTAGTTTTTTAGATTTTGCTCCAAGAACTGTCCATGACTTTTCTTCACTGACTGTTTCTTATAAAATGCAGGAATTGTCAAAGCAGAGCTCAGATTCCAGATGTTTCTCTGAGGCCAACCAGGCTTCCTGATTATATTCCCTCTTTCTTCTCAGGGATATAAAGGAACAACGTGGTTTTGCCACCTCAGTTGGTGAAGATGTGAGATAAGTGCTGAGATCCTTCCCATACATCTTCAGAAGAAAGCCGAGAGATTTGTAGCGATACATTCAGAAGATTTTCAGATTTTCAGAGCAGAGATTTTCAGATTGTCATTTTGGACTTGGGCAAGTCTTACCCAGGTTTGGGGCCTGAAATCATTGATCCCTTTTCTTTATGTGCATATCGGTATTTGATGCATATCAGCTGGATTTAGCCAATGTCACATGATATGGGTGAGATGGCAGAGAACAGAAAAATGAGACAAACACAATCTCACAGCTGAAAGCTGAAGTCAGCAAAATTTTTAATAGCAATAAGGATTAGCTCACTTACGGAGCGGATAACTGAAGAATGTCCTCCAGTTGCAAAATCAAGAGCAGAAGTTTTCCCAGAAAGTATGTGTAGCCCAGTGCTAAATTACTGGATTGGAGCACAAGAACTGCAAGATGAATTCCCATGGCTTAGTGCTAACATTAGTTTAGACTTTGACGGGCAGTGCCCCGCTGCAAGCCTAAGACCTATATACTTTCCTGAGGACGCACAACTTGCTTATTCTGCCTGTGCCTGGAATTGTTTTTCTGGTCTTTTCTGGTTTTAACTGCACAGTTGTGAGCCTTTACTCTTGATGGGCGTGAGTCAGCTCCAAACCATAAACTGTGTAGCCATGGTTAGTAAGCCTGAGCTACTAAGCCTTTGCTGATAGCGTGGGCACAACAAGTTGTGTCTGCTTGGAGCACAACCAAAGCAAGCTCACATCTGCTTGCAAGAAAAAAAAAAAAAAGG
>NW_009626886.1:12633-25344 GCF_000690535.1 Cariama cristata
TCTCGTTCCCTCTCCCTTTCTGGTTCTCTCTGTCCCACCCACCCACGCCCACAAGAGCACTCACAGAAACTCCACCTATGGAAGCCCTCCACCCAGATACTTCAAATTCCTGAGTGGGATCTCACAGGGCACACAGTTGTTTAGAGTGGTAACAAGTGGCTGTGTTTTGGTATGAGGCCCCTTGCGCAGTTCCTGACGATGAACTTGAACAAAGAACAGTTGTTAAATTCATCCATTTCAACAAGGTTTTACTCAACCTAAGAAGCACTCGGTTTTGCCTGCTACAGCTGACTGAACCCAGAAAAGGCTAATATTGATCATGGAGGGGGAAGCCACTACGCTGAGCTCCGAACGCTTTTTGGGGAGTTCCTGGTTCGGAGGGGACAGACTCACCCCAAGTGTCCCTAACTCCACTGTGGCAGGGGGGCGAACAGCCCCGGCTCGGGCTGCCCAAACGTCACCAGCAGCCCTGCGATGCTGGTGCCAGCGGCAGCCCACGACACAAGAATTTTGAGTGACTTTACGTGTGGCTACAAGATCCAGGTTCCGTGGGGTTTTCTCACACACTGGATAACAAACAGGTTACTCTTTCTCTAAATTTTCTTTTAATCTGTCTTGTCTTCCAGTAGCTAGGCACTAATTACGTTGTACATCATCTTCTGCCATTTTGCTGGCACGAGCAGCATGCTGGCACAAGTCAGTGGAAATTCAACATTCATTAAGGTTAAACTGTATTTCCTCTGCATGTCCTCTGCCCCCTCCTCCGTTTTTTTCTCCCCCTAAGATGATCACTTACAAGAATGAGACTAACACTTAATTTTACACCAGGACACCCTCCATTTTAGACATCAAAGCTACATAAGCTGCGTCTTGGCTATCATTGCCTTGATGCCTGGGATTTAGTTTTTCTGAGATTCAGGGATTTTTACCAGTAGGTTTTGAAAAGCATCAACAATCTTAGTCACCTACACACTTGCACAAGGACTGTGTTCTGAAAGAAGCAGTACTTTTTGACAGAACAACTATGAAAAATGCTGAGAAGTAGAAGGATCATCACAGAACACATTCCTTTCTCTTTTTAAAATGTATAATCCTTACAGGAGATTACTGATGGGTGAACGTTAGAGCTGGTCTGCCTTCTAGCTTGAAAGCTTATTTCTCAGGGACGGCTGTCTTCTGGCAAATTAAAGGAAATGGAGTTTCTCAGGATCCCATTTCCCCCAGCACAGGAGAAACTGATACAAAAGAAAGGAAGCTCGCTTATTCCTGTGAATTCTTGCTCTATGTATATGTGTGGGTGTTTCTGTGTGATATTTTTATCCCGATGGCAAAACCCAAACACATCAGGTGCAGACCCTAGCATTTTCTTTTCTCATATTACCTATGTCTCAAGGAAACATCAGGAAGCTGGATAAATACGGCTCTCCCTCTGTCACTTATTCCTGGTACCTGCTGGATGCCACAGGTCCTGCAGGTTCATCCACGTGCTCTATACCTTGGTGAAATGTGGGAGGAACAGTAGCAACACTGTTCTAGTTGGAAGATGCTTACATAGCTCCACTACTACAGCATAGCCATAAGCTTTAACATATATATCTTCCATAAATCCATTGCAGTCAGACTAGCACTCGTATTCCCATTTAAAAAAAAAGGGAATAGAGAATGGAAGTGTAAATGACTTGCCCAATATTACATATATCCATGGTCATGCAAAATCACATTTGTTCCTTGGCAGAGCAAGGCTTGATTTGTTTCACAAGTCCAAATAGTGCATTAATTTGTTTAATGAGCCCAAAGTAGTGCCTTAACCCCTTCATCTCTAGATCATTACCTTGTTATGGTGCAATAGAGCATCGTATAGTACCGAAAACAAATACAGATTTCTCATATCTGCCAAGTATATACAGAAATTTCACAATATTTGGGCTAAATGGGACAGTCGGGGATAGCAGATGGAGTGCAGAGCTCCTCACTTTCAAAACAGGTTTTAGGGCTTGGAAAGGTCAGTCAAAAAAACCCATCAGGTCTCACATGATCTTACCTGCTGGAGAAGGTGAGAATTCTGTTCCTGTATCTTCTGCAAGTTAATTTTGTGTTCCTGCTTGACATCCTAAACCTTCACAGCCTGCACTCTAGGGCTACGCTATGCTGTGAGGAGGGAGAATCCAATTAATTATGTCCTACCTCGCATTCAGCTTTCAGCAAGCAATTATTAGACAAAACCTGGTTGAGGCCTTTATTCGATTTAGGAGACTTGTATGTCTTGGCATTCATCAGGATTTACTGATGTTGATAAATTGCTCTTCTCTGTCATGGCTCTAAATAGATATATCAGGTTTGTCCAAGGCTTCTTGCCGAGCCTTGATCTAAATGGTTTTTCATCTAGGAGTATGGAAGAGTTGTTCTTTTATCTGGAACTGCGATACGGAGGTCAGAAGTAATGAAACTAGCATTTGTCTAATTACAAATTCCATTAGTATTTTCTATCCTCAAACAGCTGGGGGGTAAATCCACATGAGTCCGCTTCAGTAAAGCTCTCCTGAACTAGCGTAGTGAGAGAGAAATTAAAAGTAGCACGAGCCAAGTATGTCCTAGGATATCTTTACATGCATTATCTAAGCGAGCTTAGGTTGCAGTCTGCAGACATGCTGTTGCTAGATCCAGTGCGACAGAATTGATCGAGGTGGATCGGGAATATATTCTCTATGAAGACTCTGGGATGCTGCCCCCTTCCCCACCTCCAGCACCGGTTTGAGCAATGGGTTTTAAATGCTCACCACAATCATTAGATTTTTCCTCATTGATGTAGCTGTGTGTTTATAAAAATAAAGTCTGTTTTTCCACAAATAGTGCTTGCTATCCATTGTTTAGCGGTTTAAAAGTTTACTATCTGATCAGTAAGTAGAAAAGCTGTGAAGAGTTACCCATCACAAGTGAAAACCAGAGAGTAGCTGAGCTTATAATATTATGGAAAAACCCAGACACAATTTTGATGAAAAAAAAAAGAAAAATCAGTAAGTATTTTAAAATCAGTGCCCTCTGCAAATACTACAACCTAAATACTGTCATGAATATTGCTGAACTATTCACAAGGTCAAGAAGGGCTTAAACGGATGAACTGTGATTATGTGGCAAATGCCACGAGCGTACAGCTCAATAGTCTGTGAGCAACTTTCCTGATGCAGAAACTCCTGTTCCTGAAGTGGAAGTGGTCCTCTTGCCTCCCATCACTGCACACCGCCTTCCCGGGGAAATTCACCTCCACCTCCCCAGCCTGTCGCCTCAGCTGAGCCTGTGGAAATCAGGGAATCTTTTGGCACCGAGTGTCTGTATATCACCTTAAGCTTTCTTATGTCAAAATGTCAGTAGTGCTATATACTGCTTAATATCGGTATTATTGTTCTTTTATATGTCAGCCTGAAGATATAATAGCGTCATAAAGTGGTCTAGATGTCAAGGTATTTCATTATTGTATAATAGGCAGTGCAGTTTTCTCTGCTCTCCTTAGCCTTACAGTAAAAGTTGACGTATTTCTTTAGAAATCATTGATTACTTTACATATCGGATTAATATAATAACAGACCAGGACATACATTTGCAGAAAAGGTGTGTTGGACCTAACGATTAAATAGCCAAACAAAAGCAAATACCTAATTGCATTATTTGCTGTTAGAATAATATTTTCAGTAGCAAATTTTTATATGGACCACCAGAGGAAATGCCATTCCTGGCTCAAAAGGAAGACATGTTAAATTTCTAACCTTTTATTGACTGCTTAACTGAGAATACAGGAAAGTTAATCAGGATGACTCAGTGTGAAGAAAGCAATTGTGTCCTTTTTTTTTTTTTAGGCCACGCAAATTTAAGTGAACCATATGGTTTTAGACAAATATGTGTATGTTTATTAGCACATCACTTTTGCAGTGTGTGACAACTGAGTAATTACCTTTAGGAGATAACCTGGTATGAACATACAGCAGCTTATATGCACTACCTAATGTAGATGTCTCCAGAAACTATCATGTTCTGTACAAAACCTAATATATAATTCAAGGCAGATATTTAGACCAGCTCTTCATTTTAAGCAAGCATTGTCTTTTGTACTTAATATATACAAGACCATTGAGGGATAATACTAGTTATTTTCTAGCAAGTAAATCTCACTGCTATCAATTATCAGTGAACTAAAATCTAAGTGACATAATTATCTTGAAAAAAGTCTGCAACAAGAACATGCCACGCTGTGTCATATCAAAGGTCCCAGTAACCCAGCATCCCGTCCCCGGCAGTGGTAGTAGGTAGCAGAGAGAATCCACAGCCTCTTTAGCACTGAAATGGGTGCAACCGTTTGTTTCAGAAACAACTGGTTAAAGCACAGCAGGAGTTTGATTCATCTCCTTTAACAGGAGTTATCTGCAGTGGAGATGCCTACATCTGAGCTAACTGCCTAGCCTCCTTATCCAAAACCAGTCACTGGAAGGACTAGAATTATTAATTTCTGGTTTGCAACCTTAAAATGTCTCCTTCCCTTCAGGGACTCTAAGGGGAACCTGCAGTGACTATCTCAGACCTAGACATTTACATGACTCCCTCCGCAGGACCTTATATTTTAAACCACTCGAATGTTTACACATGCAGGCAGGACAGGAAAGCCAGGGGCACTGCATTCGTCTTCTCTGCAAACAAATGCAAGGGACATGCCTCAGGTGAAACAACTTTATTCAGACTCATTCATCTGGACATGTAAACCATAGCCAAAACTAACAGAGCTCATAAACTTTTAGACTAAGAGAATTCACCAAGGAGCTCATTGTTGTCTGGTGAAGAATGGTGATGAAATGGAAGGATTAACAAAAGTGTTCTGTAGCTACAGCGAAGATTTTAAACGGGCAGACTTTGATACGCTGGGAAAACTATACGGCGAAGCAGACTGGACTGAAGTGCTTAGGGAAGGGAATGCTTGAACTGGATTTTTCTGAAGTCAAAACTGCAAAAAATAGCATGGAATTTCTATCCAGAAACTGGTATGAGAAGTTTCAGGATCAAGCTGGACAATTAACCGCCTCAAAAGGATATTAGAAATAAGTAGACACTCTTAGTGAAATACAGAAAGAGACTGAGCAGTTTCCTGGAGGGCAAAAAGCGTAGAGCTAAATTAAGAATTGGTGAAAGTTAAGATGAATTAGATCTTGTAAGGGCAATTAAGATAGTAGATTTTAATTTTAGCCGTATAAACAAAAAAAGAACCAAAAAAGAAGAAGGGGGGTCTTCTGTAGCAAAGCTGAGCTTACTTGCTTTTTTGCCAGTATGTCTGGGATAAATGGATCAAAATCTGTTTTGTGTTCACCAAAAGTAGATTATACGATAACAACACAATTTTTTTAAAGGCAAAAATATTTTCTCTCTGTTGTCTTTCCCTTGAAATGCAATAGCTTTAATCAACTTGGATGTTGCTTACTCACTTTCTATTCCACACAGAGAATCATCATTTTATGAAGAAGAGGATACATAAGAACCGAAGAGAGGATAGTTAGAACCCAGATGACAGGAGTTTGTGCTGAAAACACAGTCATAGTACTAGAGGGAAGTATGTAGCAAAATTCCTCCAGGAGCAGTTTTGATCTGTCTTGATCTCTAATTTAATATTTTCAGGTGATATATTGTCATGGGAAAATGTGCATAACCTAATGAAATCCGGTGATGATGCAAAATTGAGAGGCAACATTAACATAGAAAAGGATCTGAGTATCGAGGGTATAAAACAGAATCTGAGGGTATAAAAGAGGGTTGGAGAAGAGTTGGAGGATGGAATGGCATTTAACACTTTGACATTTAACAATGCCGAGTGCAAAGCAATAGACTTAGGAACAGAGAATGGGAATCTCTGCTGTTGCCTAGGTTGTCATCAGATGACGACAGGAGAACTATGTGGTGCCTAGACGGTATGACGTGAAAGCGGCCAGCGTGGCTCCAGGACGTGTCAGGAAGTGTCAGTACCATACGCAAAGCTGTGCCTGTACTCTTGGATGGACCGCCATTCCCTGGTGCCGTTCTGGCCATCATTTGTCCCAGGGATTGTTCCCTGCAGACGGAGATGGCTTCTAGTTGCCAGGTTTTGCTTCCTTGGCCCTTCACATTCCTCCAACACTCACCCAGAAGGCTTAAGACACCCTTAAACTCCAGGGGGCTGATGCCAAGGCCCCAGAGTAAGCAATACTTACAGACACAGGCATGGACACAACTGCCTGTGGACATTCAGGACCAGCATCTACTACCTTACTACAGCCTAGAGAGCTTTTCTGGCTGTCACTGGAACACGCTAATTCCTTTCCTGATCTTTGCGATGCGAACTCTCAAAGCGACTTTTGCACCTACCATGGGGATACACTTCTTTTTCCTTTGGCTGTCCTAGGAAAGCTGGACAGTTGCTAAAATCCCAATTGAACTATTCATTGCCCCATTGCCAAGCTAAAGGAATATTGTGCTAAATAAGAGAGGTGTGGGACAAATGCCTCTTAGCCATTTACTTTGATATCATGCCCAAGTCAAAAGAAAGAGAAAAAATATTAATTCCAAATGTAAAGCAGATGTCACAATTGCAAAAGTTTATAGAAACAAAAAGAAACCGCTTAATCTACCTCTTTCTCTACAGTCAGTGTTTTGCAGACATGCTGGGTACCTCTGCTCTGGTAAACACACAGGGCCAGGGGGTGAGCTTTACCACCAGACCCCACGATTGTCCCATTAACAGTTTTAAGGAAACTAAGCAACTCTGGCATGAGGGGGAAGTGCCTGCATGGATATATAATTATTTAATTTAACTTATTCTCTGCCAGGTAAAAACCCAAATACAGTTTTGGGAGTAGCTCAATCCAGAAACCATTCCTAGCAGGCAGTTAGAAAGAGATTACCAGGTTCAACTCCCTACGCAATCCTCCAGCAAAGTCTCCTAATAGGCTTCGTACCCTTTTGCTTCCTAGAGAGCACAACACAAAGCCTCCACTTTCAGACTCCAGTGATATGACAGTGATAGCCTGCCGTGTAGTTCTGAAGTTATTTCAGAGAGTTTGTGATAAACAAGAAGCTGCAAGATAATAATTACGTCTTAGGATCTTGGGGGCAATACATAGGATCCAGAAGGGACTGGATGCCAAGCACTCTGTAGTGTGGACATGGCTGATTTCTCTAGAGGGGACTAGCCCTAAGCAGTGGGGACCTTTGCTAATCCGTGCCATCTGGCCTCAGGGTCAAGCATTGATCCCAGTCCTCTCTTATTTACCAGCATAGATGTACCCATCTCTTCACTGGTTCTGTCTCCTTGTCTGCCCTCCTCATGTGTTGTGTCCCACAGTGCAAACCACCTCCTAGTATAGCATCCCAACTCCTACAGCCAATACTGTTTCTTTAGAGGTTTCCAGGGAATCCATTCAGAGTCAGTCATCCTGCCCAAAAAATTACTTGCATTTAGTTGTTTGAGAGATGATTTTCCTCCTGTTGATTTAGGAATAGACTCAACTTTTCATGGATAGAAATGTCACACTGCCAGAGCAGGTGTCATCTCTACTTGGCTGACGTTGACTTCGTATGGAGTAAAACACCTTCCTTTGTCGTGACCCTGTGTGTACATTTCAGTGTGTCTCCATCTACTGAGCTTCTATTTTATATCAACCTGTAAATAGGATAATGTACTTCTTACAAACATTTACATGAGTTTAGTACACCCCATTCATTATAGATTCTTGGCTGACACAGGAAAAGATGATAATCTACCACTTTGGGTGAAGATGAATTTGAGGTTCTCCTTTTTTATGAGAGGAGCCATAAATTTTTGGCTTGGGTAGCTTAGCAAAATGAGAATTGAGACAAACAGAACTGTAGGATAATTGAGGTTGGAGAGGCTCTCTGAAGGTCACTCAGTTCAACCTCCTTCTCAAAGGCAGACCTAAATTCAAAGTTAGATTAGGTTGCTTAGGTTTTCATCCAGTTGAATGTAGAGTATCTCCAGGGCCTGAGATTCCACAGCCACTCCTGGCAACCTGGTCCAGTGCTTGGTCATTCTCCTGTGAATGTTTTTTTTTTTTCCTTCTTTTATCCAGTTGGAATTTCTTTGCAGTAAGTTGTGCCTATTGCCTCTCATCTATTTTTCTGATACTTTGGAGAAGGCTCTGATTCTATCTTCTCTATAAGCCCTTAGTAGTCCCCTAAGCCTTCTTTTCTGGCTTAACAAACCCACATCTCTCCGCCTGTCCTCATATCTCACGCGCTCCATGTTGACGATACAGGATGTCCCTTTCTCTCCTCTGTTTTGATTTTTGGAGAATCAATTTTAGCTTTTTTGGCTAGGGCAAAGTTTTCTGATACTATCTTAACCAGTTCCTGACTGCAGTGACTCACCACTGTGGACAGGAGAGGTCTGAAGATTTAGGGAACATTCGTGAAATCGTTATCTGGAACCAGAATCATGTATTTTAACTGCAATTAATTCTAACGAAATGCATCTAAAAGTCCCCCAATTTGTGGCATTCAGAGATAAGTTTAAAAAAAATAATCATGGTTTCTGAGGCTGCTGGATGCATTCAGGTCTTGCTTTCGAGGCTTCTCTATACAAACATGAGTATAAGAAATGTACATTACAAAAAAAAAAAAAGAAAAAAAAGGACAACTCAGTTCAATTTTAGAAGCTGATGCCTCACAGAAAGTCTCCAGCTTTGGCAGCGCTGTACACATAAACCTGAGAAGAAGAGGAAAGATTGCCGAGTGCTTCCTCCTGTCCTCTTGCAGAAATGAAGTTTATTCTGTTCACTCCTAGGATCACTTTATATTTTCACTGGTAATTATGAGAGGAAAAGAGAGAAATGAGAGCTGGCGTGGGTCTCTCAGACCGTGTATTTTATCTGAGGTCCAGCATGAGCCATGCGCAGCCTCTCATTAGACAATGAGGAAAAAAACCCCTACATTTCCTGCATCAATACTGTAGTCTGGAAAAAAAGGATGTGAAATGCAGACCGAGAGATTAAAATGCAAAAGCTCATGCTGAAGTGGAGAGATACAGACAGAAAGAGTTCACTGGGATGGATTTCTAGCTCTTGGCTGTTGCTATCCTCCTTTCTTGGGAAGTTCAGCCTCTGCTAAGCAAAGAGTTAATGCAAAGCTCTCTGTTCCTGAGTTGAACATCCTCTAGCAGCACATTCAGTTTGACATTAAAAGGAAAATAATTCAGCTAGTGAGCTGTGGAGCACTATTGCCTGCTCTAAAATTGCTGCTATGCTTACTGTGTTCTCTTGACATTAGTGATCAGATCAGAGAGACTCGACTTTTGTTTACAAATAATTTATTTCTGAACTAACAGCATCGGTGCTGCTAATGTTTTTGGCTGACTGCAGATATAATCATGTCTCTCTTCCAGGCCTAAGTTAATCAACTAGAAATGAACCTCAGCAGGCAGATTCTCTAAGGTGATCAGCGTAATGGACCCCTGTCAGCAGCATGGATTTCAGGAGCGTTTTTCATGCATATAACACTCTGTTGATATCGATCAGATTGTACAGTTAGGGTCTATGATTTTTAGGGACTCAGACATTGTCAGTAGGGGAAAAAGCATTTCCCTTTTCAGGCAGAAAGAGTTCTGCTGGTGTGTTCTGAATAGAGCCCATTGAACCACCTTGTTAGCATCTCTTAATCACTTTCCTGCTTCTTCTGACTCCCATCATGAACACTTTTCTTTCTAAAGAAAAAATGATAGTATTATTTACAGCAGATATGTGCTTTACATTGGGAAGAGAAAGATTAATTACACAATAGAATCCCAGTATTTGAAAACCTGTGACCCAAACTTCTCCCTCTAACAAGCTACTTCTTCCACTATTATCGTCCACTTTTGTATTGATTTGCAATTAACTGCAAATCCTCGACGTCACCTAAATGATTCAGACAACCACGATTTCATTGCAAAGCAATGATGCCCTCGTAGTCTCTAACATGTTACGGTATTCTTTCTAGAGCCACATTCACGAACGAAACATGAACTTGCATCTCTACTGTTATGGCACTGTTATGCTGTGCATACTCCCATGTTATATTGCATTAATTGACTTAGGAAAGTTACACAAAAAAAGCAACCTATGAACAGATTTGTGAAATAAATATTTAGAGTTATTCAGAAAGACAAGACGAACTCCCAAAACTTAATTATATTTTCATAACTTGTTCAGCTTAAGCAGCAATTTGTGTTCAGTGGGACTTTAATTTATTCCTGAATTGTTTGCTCATCATTTGATATTAGATTGCCTAGTAATACATTATTCTCTGCTGTTTTCAAAATGTGAGGTTTCAGCTCAACATATACTGAATGAAAAATCTCCATTGAGTGTATGTTCTCTTGTCACTAGGACCAGCAAAAAAAGGAAGAAATCCATAACAC
This sequence comes from Cariama cristata, assembly GCF_000690535.1. NCBI lineage: Eukaryota > Metazoa > Chordata > Aves > Cariamiformes > Cariamidae > Cariama > Cariama cristata. Next base: position 23,054 of record NW_009626886.1, read on the forward strand.
AACTAGTCATGCCAGGCAGTAAGGCAGTAAACCATCTCCCCTCTGGTCTTGGGAGCAGTGCCTTTTTCCAGCACTGTACCTACATTTTAAATCATTCTTTTATTCATTATTTTCCTTCCAGTTCCAGTCACTGACGGCTTCCTCATCACTGTTTTGTATTCTTGACTTCTTGTCTTACAGGGTTCCTGAAGACAAGGCAGGAATAGCAACACAGTGCTTGAGCTCACCAATGACTGAAGAAACCTACTAGACACTCATTAATTAGAATAATTAAGGAAACCAGTAAGGAAACATTTGTAAGACTCTTACTTTTGTAAATGATGTACTACAGATCCATTGACAAACACCAGCAGATTATTTTGCTTGGAGAGGACTCTCTCCTCTATTTTCCGTGTGCGTACGTTTCAGCTGGCTCTCTCCAGCTTTTCACCCACTTAAACTGTTCTTTATTTATTTTACAAAGAACTAACTAAACAATTACAAGTGTTGTATTGCCTTTTGCTCGGGACTGTCAGTCCTCTAGCCACATCCTCGGTGCTGTACATCCCTCCCACAGCATTGTTGATATTTAACAAGTGTTACAGGATGATAGAGGACGTTCACCCACTCGTTTTCAAAATGCTTTTGGGAATAATGTGCTCCACTTGACAGAGCAAGAAGCTCGAAGGAAATAATGTCAACTCATGCTCTTTGTCTTTGTTAAAAGTCCCGTGTTTTCCCTTAACGTTAGCTGTGTACAAAGCTCAATACTGAAAGATGGCTCTATGCTGATTTTCCAGCCTGGCAAGCAGAAAATTGGCCAAATATATATTACTAAGCACATGTTAGACAGTGTTAAGCACTAGCTGTTTAAAAAATTGTAAAGACAAAGAGGCACATCCATCTTCAACTGATGGACTTTCAAAAGATGATCTATTGCTGAGGAGTCTCTCTAGCACTCAATGTCACCCTCGAAGAAACTGCTTTACACCAGCACCATCATGAGTAGCTTCCAGCCCCGGCAGTCAGAGCGTGGATGGGGAAAGGGCACACCGAGCCTCTCGCTCAGACGTACATCAACATTAAGGGTTTAATGAACTGCCTTGTCACAAACCCTGTGAGAACAGCGGGCCTGCGGGGATGGCTGTTTGCAGGGCTTAGGTACAGAGCTTGGGATATACGCAAGAGCCTTGTCAACAACAGGGCTGTCCCCCAACCATAAGCCAAGTCAAACCTCTTTATCAGCCCCTGCCTCCCGCTCCCCTCCAGCAGCATCAGCGCTATCTGTGTTTCCATTGCACTTGGAATGAGAGGCAAGGACGGCCATTCTGGAGTGGGAAACAGGGTGAAACAGAAGGTGACACACTTAAAACCTTCCATTCTTCCCTTTCCAGAGGCTAGAGATACTGCAAAAATACAGAACTCTTCAGTCTAGAGAAGAGAAAGCTAAGAGGGATTTAAAAATATCATGTAGGTGGTAGTTAAACTGAACTGCTAATCACCGAAACCTGCAATACTGGAACTGGGGAAATTCACTGAAATGAGTGACAGAGCGCTTTAAAGCACATTTAAGAAAGTACACAGTGGATAGTAAACTTCTGTCATTTGTTGCCACGGGGGCTGTGGGGGCAGATGGTACCAGCAGCTTCAAAAGGGGCTGGATAAATTAATGGTCAAGGGGTTGATGGCGAGATACTAAAGGAAATAAGCAGGGATGTATCCTGTGATACAATGAGTGTGGCTTATGGTGATGTGTGAGGGAAAAAACTCAGAAGGTGGCAAGGCTCCTGTGCACTCTCCAAACAGCCTCTCCTGGTGCTGCGCTCGGCGACAGAGCACAGAGCTAGGCGGGCTGTGGGTGTGATCCATTTCCTATGTTCATATCTAGAAAGACAGCAGCAACCGAGGAAACCAAAATCATGTCCTGCACTTGCAAAGTACTGGTGTGAGACAGTTTTCGGAATACATCTCACACCATATTTTGAGGTTCAACAAGGCTCAGTGCCGGGTCCTGCCCTTGGGTCACAACAACCGCAAGCAACGCTACAGGCTTGGGGACGAGCGGCTGGAAAGCTGCCTGGTGGGAAAGGACCTGGGGGTGTTGGTCGACAGCCGGCTGAACATGAGCTGGCAGTGTGCACAGGTGGCCAAGAAGGCCAATGACATCCTGGCTTGTATCAGCAATGGTGTGGCCAGCAGGACCAGGGCAGTGATCGTCCCCCTGTACTGGGCACTGGTGAGGCCGCACCTCAAGTCCTGTGTTCTGTTTTGGGACCCTAAATACAAGAAGGACATTGAGCTGCTGGAGCGAG
>NW_009626886.1:25578-51563 GCF_000690535.1 Cariama cristata
TAGGAAGAATTTCTTCACCAAAAGGGTTGTCAGGCACTGGAACAGGCTGCCCAGGGAAGTAGTAGAGTCCCCATCCCTGGAGGCATTTAAAAGACGTGTCAGTGTGGTGCCTAGGGACATGGTTTAGTGGTGGGCTTGGCCATGCCAGCTTAACGGTTGGACTCGATGGTCTTAAGGGTCTCTTCAAACGTAAATGATTCCATGATATGGCAAGTATTGTCCATTCAAGACCAGGAGTCTGAGATAACTGATTTCTGCTCGGCAGCCAAGCACAGCTGTGGCAACAGCTGGATTGCAGTTTGGAAATGCACCTGTGGGGACTGGCCCTGCTCTCATTAGACTGAGCAGGGAAGTCTCTGTGCTGGCTGAGGTTGCCTTAACAGCCACAAACGATTATGTTTACAAAGGCTGTGAAGGGAACCTACAGCCAAGTCCTTGTCAGGCTGAGCATGGAGAACATCCTTCCTGAATGCTTCCCTTGGCCCCAAGAAAACTGTGAGTTAATGCAGTACTTTTTAATACTATGCAGCTCCACTTTGTAACATTGCTTTGAAGCAATTCTGATTTACAGCAAGTAATCACATAGCTAATGACTTTTTTTTTTTCATTGAAGAGAATGAGCATAATGTAGTTATAACAACTTTAGAAGAGTGTGACCAGTTTTTACACTGAAGCCAAACCAGATGACCTAGCTAATGATAGTTCTGACAGCCTGATATCGATCCTGGGCAAATTAATGGAATGACTGATACAAGACTTGATTCATCAAGAATTAAAAGAGAGGAATATAATTAATACCAACTAACAGGGGTTTACTGAGAATAGATTGAATCCTACTATGTTGTTTTTTTTTTTTTTTAAAAAAAAAGAGATTTCATGTTTAATCTATAAAGGTAATAGAGTAAATAAAAAATACATGACCTGGTATGTCACAACACTTCAACTGAGACATTGTACACATCTAAAGTGTACTGATATGTACATGATGTGTAATAAAAGAAGGATAAACTAACTGACAGTGTCCAAATGTAGTCATAAATTTGGACTCATCGGTGACCTGGTGCTTCTTACAGGCGTCGCAGGGTTCAGCTGGGGGGCCCAGACTTGCAACAAAGTTCTGATGCTAATGATGTTTGAAGATCGCACGAGAAGGTGTGAAAGCAATAAGTAACCAAGAGCCTATGGCAGAGAGCAGTGTGGATTGCTCTTCAAGTGTGTGGAACACGTTCTTCAGGACAGTCTGAGGGAAATTGTACATCTGTGGGACAAAAAAATGTAGGCAATGCTTGGGGACGGGGGAATCTATCCTGCTGGGCCGTGGCTGGGAAAAGAAGGGGTGGATGGGAGTCGCAAAGGGGTGACTGTGAAGTCTGACTGTGGCCGGTCGTAACGCATGGGGCAAACTGGTGAGAAAGCTCGAGCAGCATTGCTGTGCTCCTTAGTCTCCATTTCTTGATTTTGCTTCTGTAGAAATAGCTTTTCTGTAACGTGCTTTCACCTGCTCACCCTCTGTGAGATCTCTTCTTTCCACCCTTGGCAGCCTCATCGGTGCTGGACTCTCTCTGGAGGAACACAGCACAAGTTTCTAGGACGGACAGGATGAAACATGTTCTAGAGGAGCCCGTCTCTCTTCACTGAGAGAAGATGAAATCTAGAAACTGACTTAGACTGAGTGCCTTCCTTTTAGAGAACTAAAATTGAATAAAATGAATCCTGCCTGGTAACAGGAATTTTAGACATACTCAGAGACCACAAATCCTTTTGAGTGTGGATGGTGACCAGACTACCTGGTACTAAAGCTGATTAAGCTTTCTTTCCAGTCAAGATAAAATGACAGTATTCGTTAAAGTGGTTGGAAGTGGTTGTCTGTGTTCCCTGGAGCTGTCTGTGATCCTTCACACCAAAAGAACGTACAATATTGAAATTAATAAATTGTACCACGAGCACCCGCCATACGATGTGAAGGGCAAAGATAATGTGTTACAGAAACTAACACGCTGCAAACTCTTTTCGAGGGCTCGAGTGAGTTCAGCAGCAGAAACAGGTAAATCAGAACGTCTTTAGAAAGGCGTTAAAGCAGGTTTGAGTTGAGAAGCAGAGAGAACATTTAGATGGAGTTCAGCGAGACAAATATTGTTTCTAATCAAAGCTATGTATGGTAAAAGATGAATTGCTGATACAATCTGAAAACCTGTATGATCCTGTTTACCTTTCTCATTGACTACAGCTCGGTTGAACACCAGGAAACGATTGAGCTCTCATCACAGATGCTTTGTGAGTTTGGTTTTGGTGAATCATACGCAATTTTAACAGATAGGTATAGTTATTACAACTCACTAACCAAAACAGCAATTTTCTTTAAATATTTCTGATGACATAAATTACCTCTACGGTTACAGTATTGCGTTTCTTCAGGTGCAGATGCATAGACCATATAGTGAAAAAGCCTCTTGCACTTTGACTGAAATCCTGTCTCACTGAGGTCAATACACTGTCTTCAATGGAGGGAGATTTTCATCCACTCCCTCCAGTATTTCTGATTTTTATGAACGTTGAATAATTACACTGAACCCAGCGATGATACTCGCAGGGTCGAACCTATGTGTAGAGAAAGTGGAGAGCTCTCACAAGGGAATGTTTATACAGCTCGCTCAGGGTTGTCAAGAAAACGGTTGGTGTTAGAACAGTTTCAAAACTTTTAGCAGGAATAGTCTGATTTCATATGAACAGTTCCAAATGTACTGAGCGGATATTTAAAATATTTAATTCCATTCCTTTCTCCTGAATATTCATTAACTTCAGAAGAGAAGTATATAACATGAGATTAATGCTGTAACATTAGGACTTGGAATAGGTTGGACTGACTGGTAAAATGGCAAACCATAACACAGGTACAGTGAGAAACATTGTGAAAGTCTACTCGTGTTGGCCTCAAACTTGACTGAGTTAATTCGGCCTCCACGTAAAGACTATGCTACAAAGATATTGATAGATGTTAAATAACTACAGTGACATACATTTCAAGGATGTCTTTAGATCCAGCCTCCTGCCATTCAGGGATCAAAAAAGTAATGGCTAACTTAAAAAAAAAATATACAATTAGAGTTATTCACTGTATTGAACTACTTGTACCACAAAGTGAAGTGGTGAGTAAATTAATGGGGGGGGTGTTAGTGATAAATGTAGTTTTTGCAAAATTTTGTAGGCGCAAGTAAAACTAGCCTATACCATCTTCCTTGGACACAGAAGACCTGGAACAAAAGGGGACAGAGAATACTAAAGACAAGCTTTTTTTTTTTTTTTTTTTTTTTTGCTAAAGGTGAATATTGGATGTAGTGACAACAGGCCATGCAGCAGCATTTAGATTTTTAAATATTTTGTAAAAAATTCTATCATCAGTTTCTTGTCCTGTCCTCAGCTTAAAGGATGTTGGACCACTGGGGAGGTGTATCTTAGATGTATGGAGACAATACTGTTGAAAGATTATGAAGAGGGTATAAGTATAAATATAAATGTCAGGATCGTCAATGCTGATATGCGTACTGAAAGCCTCTTACAGGCAATCATTCAGAGGTGTGTATCATTTCACACCTCATGAGGAGGAACCAGGTGAGAGTGTTTTCTTCAAAATAAAGCACATTGCATGCATTTAAAATAAAGGGTTCAGGTCCTTTCCATATTCATCCCAGCTGGAGAATAACTTAGTATGGGAAGTTCAGTTACACTCCATGAAAACAGCTTATGAAACTTTTGGGCAGCATGGAAGTAAACTTCCTACAACCATTCCCCCATGCTCCCATCTCTTAATGTAATTCACCACATTTAATGTAATTACTTTGGAGAGAAGGAAGAGGAGTTTTCCCAAAGGAATTTCCAGACTGACAGCTGTTTTACATAATCAGCACAGAAACGGCGGTGGTGGCACATACTCCAGCTATTACCTCCTAATGGACATGTATTTCACTTTACTACTGTTTTCCTCAGCGAGATAGCTAGGGAGATTCAATTTAAATTCCTTCCCCTATACAATTAATTCTTTAGCTAAGCATGGGTGTTACAGAAACCTTTTGCTTTGGGGCAATAATGAGCACCCAGTGCCCGGTGCTTCTGCAAGTCACCGAGGTGTTCCCCAGAAATATCGGCATCACAAACCAAGTACCAGTTCAAAAATCCTCCTTCCCAGTGAGAAAATGGTATTGTCTTAGATACTGTTAGCTTGGTGTAACTGTGAAGTAAAGAAGACACAAGGCCCTCAATAATGTTTGCAAAATTATTTGTGAATGCTTAATGAGGGAAGCTATATTCATTTTAAGAATTATTCAAGCATTGGAGCCTATTTGGCTGAATTTGTGAAGTGAAATGAAAAAGCACTATAGAGAAAAAGCAAATAATCATTTGAAGATTTTCTGCAGCAAAGAGTAATAAAAGAAGGGTGGAGAGTAGTAGGTATGTAATAAAGCCAATATTTGATTCCTCCCAAACAATGTTTCCCTTATTTGTGGGATGAAAAGAATCACATCTTTCCCTCTTGGCTCATAAAATATACAGGTGACTTGTGGAATGTGCCTCTAATTTTCCACGTTTGTTCTAAATGAAAAGCTGTGTATTTTTCTCATCTAAATTTGGAAAGAACCATCAACTTGGCCAGAGTTCCCCCCGCACACTGTACCTGTAGGTGTTCAACTGCAGGTGGTGCTCCCAGGGTAGAAATGTCCACAGTCTAAAATGCAAATTAAAGAGGGTTTACCGAGGAAGGAGAGCTCTTCGGTGTTTTTAATACAGTAACTGAAGAGTATTTAAAGCACAAAACCTCTAAAAAGATATTAAGTATTACACTAACTGATTTTTAGATCCCGTGCAACTACACGACCACTCAAACAAACACGAAGGATGCACATTTTTCAGTTGGCTCTTTTTCTTCCAAATATTCTTGCAACAAATTATTCACTCACCTTATACTCCGACTATGGAATTTCTCTCCCTGTGCTTTATTGCCCAGATTTCATTCACATTTGCTGAGAATGTCAGTATCAAATCCAAGTTACTTACATGGTTTTCTCAATTCTTAAATGTTTAATCTGTTTTACTAACAATCGTGCACTTTAAATATTTTTATTGAATTACATTCTAGATTTGTAGCACATACCATGGGACTCTTAAAAATCCTAGCATCTTTTCAAAGTTATAAATAGCAAGAGAAGTTAGCATTTTCTGTTGGGTTTCTTTGCTGTAGGCAATCTTCATTCAATATATGGTTGCTTTTCAGTTTTGTTGCTTGAATTTTGTGATGCAAATACGATCTCACACATTCTTTGTATGGCCAGAGAGCATCACATGGGGGACATAACTTCGTACCCTCAAATTCCAGCTTGAATGGCATTGGCGGAGCATCCCACAAATTTTTAATGAAATGTAGAAATAAAGTTAAAATTGCAGTTCAAAACAAACCACAAAGATCAAGTGTCCCAAATAGCTTTCAAAGAGGAGGGTATTGGGTTTGGGATTTTTTTTTTTGTGAATATTGGACTTTTTTTGCCTGTTTATATTCCTGTAGGAGTTCAACAACATTTGCATAATATGCTATTTGTTTATACACAATCTGACAAATCTGGTAATTTGCAAACAGTATATTTTGTTAATTATAGTAGGTGCTTTCGCTATTTATGTATTTGAGCAGCTTGAGCTAAATTGAGAGAATAAAACCAATGAGGCAGGAAAGTCCAATTAAAAGTACATTAATCAAATGCCCCCCAAATGCCTTTCCTCTCTAATACGTGTTGTCGCACTTTATGTAGAGTGCCTGTTTGATGTCAGCTGTCCTTCTGTATCTAATGCAGTATCTTGTTCAGTCAGTGTGCAGTAATAAATGTAATTGTCAAGTGCCTGGCTTTGGATACTTCATTTTAAATTTTACAGATTTTATAGTTCATTTAAATTTGAAACCATTCTTCTTTTTAAGATTAATTATAACCAAGAAACAAAGAGAAATGAGAAAGTGACTACCATGTTAAGAAACGACTGTTTAAAACACAGGCTGCTTTTCATCTGCCCTAGTTGCAGCAGACTATCTTCTCATCTGCACTGGAATGAGTAGAAGTACACTCTGTTGGTTTTCGCATAAAATTCAAAATAGAAAAGCGCCTCAACAGAGCACTTAAAATTTGTTCCCTTGATATCTGATGAACAATATTAGCTTGACTCAGCTTCTAGCAGAATGCCATAAATCAAGAATAGGTCTGTGGGAGCCCATATGGAAAGTTTATTTTGCTGCACTGATGCATCTCTCAATAAGAAGATGAGAACTTCCAGTTGTCCTGAAACACCAATGAAGTAGTCAAGTAATCTGAGAGTCGGACACAGAATTCCACTTCTTTGCTCCATCAACAGCATCTTTGTATGATGCCAGGCAAGACTTCTAGGACCAGATCTCAAAAAGAAAAAAAAGGGAAATCAAAAGAAGGTTCATATAGGATTTAGGACCTGATTCTGTTCTGTCTAATCCTGGGAGTGCTTCAATCCCGTTATACTTTTTAGTTCCTTATACGCCTGAGACACACTCCTGTTTATTTTGAGAACAGCCCTGCTTCAAACAAGGCTGAGCAGTTTGGTGTCTGCCCACCTCTGAGACGGGGTTTGTCCCAGGGGGCTCTGTCGGTACGTACAGAAGGCACGCTGGTGAGACCGGGCTCCCTACAGAGCCCTGCCGTGAATGGTACATCAAGTCCAAGTATTTCTGTATCCATACAGGGCTGGAAGCTGCCGAGAGGAGTGACTGGAGTTTAAATTCTCTCAAGCTGGAGAGAGATCGGGAACCGGTGCTTGGTGTAGGTTTCTCACTGTTAGAGAATTGTAAAAGGTGAGTCCCAGGGTCTTCTCCTCTTTGGGTGCGAAAGAGGGAGAGAGCGAGCTGTTCTTTGAGTGAAAGGGGTGCGGGAGCCTCCCTGCAGTGGGTGAGCCGTGGGTGCCGGCACCTCTGTGCCAGGCGTGGGGATGGCAGAAAGGGTGGGATTACAGCCACGCGTGCTGCGCTCATCGTCTCCTGTACGCTCGTGCTACCTGGTGCTGCCCTGAACGTGACAGCTTTAGGTAAGTAAGCAAGTTCCACCAAGTTCATCCTTTGGATCCCTCAATCCCGAGCTACCTCAAGAACATATCTGCCTCCGGTTCCAGCTGAGCCAACTGGAGAGGTCTCACTCCCTCGCTAGCATCTCCCACCCTCCTTCCCCTTTGCATGCCCCCACAACGCAGACGCACCTCCCTTTCTCGCCAGAGGTTTCCATCCTCCGCTGCCTCCCAGCTGAGCTGCTCATAACCCGTTCCTGACAACACGAGCCAAGTTGGAAAGACCTAAATGAATTCTCCTCCAGCCATCCTACATAACTGCACTTAAGACAAACTGAGGAGTGTTGATATGAACAGGTCAGACGGATAGAAGATTTAAGGCACGAGGGCCCTGTAGGCAGCCCTGATGGTGATGAAAAAGTCCTTGTGGACAGAGGAAGGAACATCCAAATAAATTTTGGGAGGAGGCTTAAAGGTATTGCTTCACAGGGGCATTAAACCTGGGTTCGTCTTTAATGTTCTTCTAGCAATGACCATTTCGCTATACAGAAAAAAAAAAAAAGAGCAGTCTGTTCTTTATTTCTATTCAAATGACTTACGGAATTGTTTGCAATAGCTGAATATTCAATAACATGCAATAATATTAAATGTCCCTTCAGTGAAAGGATTTTCAGGAGGAGACTTCTGACTTCTGATTTAAGTTAAAGGGGCTTCATCATAAAATTTTATATAACTAGTCATAGAATATTTGTAACTGGAGTAATAGCAACCCATGTTAGGCTAAGCCTTTCATGGGAGAAAAAGGGTTTACTGGAGTACATGTTCAGTACACATAATAGATACCATTTCACAGGATTAAAAATGTGGGCTCCTGAACAGTAAATTTGAGCCTTCTGACTTACTTTTCCTAGTTATCTTTAGCAGCTATCTTAGAAGTAGTTCAGAGACCACGGAGTCCATGTTCCCTGGTTACGGAGCATGGGAACTGGACAAGTTTAAGGAGAACAGGCCTGAATAACAAAGCTTGAATGGCACCTCCAACTCAAAAAGCCCTTAAAACAATGATTACAAAAATCTGTGAAGAAATAACAAGATAAGGTCATTACCAATGGATTTTCTTTCACTATATGAAATTCTAAATAAAAAAGACAGGTATATTGTGTCCTTAATGAGGAGCAAATAAAATACGCTCAGGTATATGATTGCCCTTTTCATTAGTGATGCTTCTCTACAATCTGGCGTGTATTAAAAACCAGAAAAAAAATGGTTGTTAGAACTTTATGCCTTGGGATAATTTGTTTAAATTTGAAATATTGTACTGAACTAAAATTAGAACATATGGTCTGTGCATATGTTATGCAGGCATGAAACATTTTATACATGAAGCACTGTAGATAAATATTATTCTCATAAGTAAATGAAGATGTTTTTAAAAACGTATATCTGATTTCTTTCTAGGGATATGCAGGCTAAGCAAATGTGCCTTGCCTCAGTGCTGCTTGGAAAGCAGACTTGTAGAGAACCTTGAATCAAATTTTTGATATAAACCTCTGACACTCAATGAGGTATGTCATAGTAGCTTTTAAGTTTATTCTCTTATTGCCATGTCCTGAAAAAATACCAAGAACACTGGCAAACCTTATATATATATATATATATATAAGTCCATTCTGCCTCTTACCAAAAAATAGAGCTTGTTATGTATTTATAAAGCACTACATCCACTCCTCCAGCATTCCAGCAAGGCAATTTGATTTGTTGTTTTGCAGAAAGGGAAGACTGAGAGACCGAGAAGTTAGGAAGACTTGCCCAAAGTCACAGAGTGGGTAAAATAATAGAAGCAGAAAGAAAACAGAAAAAACCTGACTGCTTATCTCCCACAGCAACTGAATAATTCTCTCCAGTGCTATTATTGAATTGTAACAGAGACTCTTATATTCTCAACCTTCTTACTTCCAATAGGATTCCCTCATTGTCCAGTAATGTTTTGCTGCTTAATTAGCTCAATGGTAATCAGAGGCAGGAACCCGTTCCTCGGCCTATAAAATCCTCCTGTGTTTAAATTGAAATAAGAAAGAATCATTTAAATGACAGAGAACCAAAAATCAAGATTTCTCTCACCAGGAAACTAAAGACTGTAGGAGGCAGTTACGGAGCCACACGTGTGCCATACAGGGCTGTAGGCTTCGGCCGTAACGTTGATTTTCCTTGTCCAGGCATACAAAATGGTACCTAAACCCAACATGAATTAAAGAAGTTAAAATAAAACGATAATCTCACAGAATAATTCACTTTCCATGGGATATTCTGAACCTTTCACTGTAGATCAATGTTCTCAGTGTGCCTGGAAATTTTATTCTCTGAATAGGACCCTTGGCCACCACGCTATTTTACTGAACTCTGCTATCCTGCTAAATAATATATCCTCCCACAATACATCCACTGTTTTATTTGGCCTGTAGACCTGTGGGACTCATTCCTTTTCCAAAATTGTAAGTTATGGGGTCATGTACTGATTATGGAGCATCGCCAAGGGCCTAAATACAGAGCAACTAAAATTACAGTTTCTGAGAGCATATCAATAGGATCTCATCCCATTGCTTGATTCTTGATCGCCAGGTGACTCCAGTCTATGTTTAAATACAAAAAAATAAAAGTTTCAAAGTGGACTAAGTATGGGGTTTGCGGTCAGCCAGTCTTTAAACCTTGGCCTGTGCAGGGCTGTATGTCCATGCCGGGATCTTGGCTGTCCCTGCCACCGGCTGCATCCACCTACTACCTGGCAGAACTTCCCCGGCAGCATTTTGAGCTCCAGGCTACGACCCAGTACGAGGCATCTGTTCCTCTAGGCTAAAGCCCTGGGTGCCTGCTGCTGTGTCTGTTCCCGAGGCCAGTGTATCAGGGCTTTTCAAAGGAGGTGCCACTCTCTCCTCTCTCCCCATCCCAGGTCATCTTTTCTGCCCCTCTTCTGGACCACGGCAATTGGGACAGCTGGAAAAACTATGGAGAAAGCTCTGCCTGATCACACGGCAGACAACTGCAGACCGGAGAACATTAAATGTAAACGCAACTGAGATTTCTTCTGGAAGTAACAAGCACACTGGGTGTTTCTGCAAATAACTGATGTATTTTAGCTTTGAGCTCAACCTAGGAACTTCTGTACAGCAGTGTAAGGGCAATCACTGGCAACCAGAGGTCCATATGCTCTATCCACATCATTGAAATGGGGATTTAATTTTTTTAAATCTCAATCAGCTCTTTAAAGCCAAATATCTACTCTCTAAATTGATGGGAAGTATGTTATTTTTGGCCTAGGCTTGCATTAACTCAAAAGTTGGGCAGAAAATTGTTCTATTCTTTCTTTTTTGTTTCACTATTCAAATTAACAGATGCACTTCCTATCATTCGGTACTTTTTCTGTCAATAACACACAAATCCCATGGAAACATGCCAAAGATTTTCTTAGCAACCAAGCCTCTTGCCTGATATACACCATTAACTACAACAGTCTGTTAAAAGCTTAAAATAAACCTGTCTTTTTTTATTTAGAATTTCATATAGTGAAAGAAGATTAGTTGGCAATGAATTTAGCACAGTTTCAGAGGAATTTATTTATTTTTATGGAGGCTGAGCACTCAAGGGATGTCATGGTAAAAGCAAGTGTTGCTGTAAAGGCAAATCTGCTGGGATCAGTCCAATGTCTGTGAGTTCAGGTAAAGTAAAAGCACTCTCATCAATTGATGGCATTGGCTCCCCTACGATTAAAATGTAAATTGATTCACCAAGAAGCAGTAAATTCCATTTTAAAAGATGGGACTTTGACAAGGTGTTTCTAGCTCCAAGAGGGTAAACATTTTGGAGAAGAGTATGCGGATTCTGGGCGCTGCTTTCCAAGTCTCTGGAAGGTGAACACTTTCAGAAAACAGAAGTTGTAGTTTTTATGTCTTCGCATTTATAAAGTATAATAGATAGTAAAATAGATAAAGTAAAATGGAACAAAATATCACAAGTTCTATCCTGTTTCTAGAGAATCTTTTTTCTCTTTGCTCAGAATAATCTCTATTGACTTCACGGTCTTTGAATTAGACCCAGAGTACAGGCTGATGGTATACGAAAAAGAATTATTTTTAGAAGCAGTGTACATAACTGCTCTGAAAAGAACTAAACCAACAGTATTTGAGGTAAAGACTGACACGCACTTGAACTCAGCTTCTTAGAGGCTCGTGTGGCCTGCTTCTGCCACAGGCTAACCGTCCGGTCATGTTGCAGACATCAAAAAACTTAAGAGACCTTTAGGTCTCTCTGTAGGTATTAAATGGAGCTAGTATTTAAATATCCTCTTTCTCCAACAGTCCTGAAAGTAGGTGTCCATGAGCAGAGATTTTTCTGGCACTGAGAAAAAAACCACTATTAAGTAGGAAAAAAAGAAACAAAGGAACAAGAAAACACAGCATTAAGCCTATCAGCTGAAGACCTTAAGTAGCCCTTTATTCACATCTTTTAAATAGTTTATGGACAATGGCAGCTTTAGTGATCTCATAGGAAGAATGACTTTTCCAGTAAACCTGTTTGTTGAAACCTAATGATATGCCCCCAAGTACAATTCTCCTGATTTGTGCCTGCTGTCGACAAGTACAATACATCATAACAACTCTTCTCTCCACAAGCAACCCACAAGATGTAACGCAAACAAGCTGCAGTAATGTGGAAGGGTCTAAACGCCCAGGCTAAAGCTTACAGCAAGTAAGACACCCTTAAAGCTTTGCAAAGCTGTGCAACGGGTAAAGAAAAAATAAAACCTCTTGGTTTAGCAGGTTATATAGCAAGAAGTTAGTAGAAAAGTAAAAATTACATGTCACTTTGAAGACAAGGAAGATTTCAGTTACCTGGAGCTGAGTGGCTTTAGCTGTGCCCCACCGCAATCGTTAGGGGTCTGTGAAATCGTACTGGTGCCAAATGTTAGCGTGGAGAATCATATTTGCCTGTGTTACGGCATGGTAATAAAACGCAATGACCAGCACCAACCATCTCACTTATTCACTCCTGCTGCCAGGGGATGGGAAAAGGGCTTCCGCAGCCATTTTGACAACCACGCTGGCATGCCTCAGTGCACTGTGCTTTTGCCTGATGCCATTTCTAACCTTCGTACTTCTGTCGCCGAGGTATAAAATGACCTTGAAATAACGGAGTCTTTTTTGTTAAGATTTGCTCTATGCATAAATTTCTGAAGTAGTACTGTAGAAAATGGTCTTGTAGGTAAGGAATGTATTTTCAGCTCCTAGTCTTCCAAAATACAGATGGCCATCATTTCTTACAGATCTGATACATATGTAGGGAAACTTCTGCAGGAATCGAGAGAAAAGTCTAACTTTTCACTCCATGTGATATTTGCTGGCTGTCTGAAATAAGACTAGTTTTCTGCAATAAAAACAGTGTTTGAGGTAGAAAAAGAAGATAATTCAAACTGAGCCACACCACCCCTGGAGCCAACCGCTTTTAAGGCTGGGGAAGAAGTCTCTTCTTTTATGCACAATGCAGTAGTTCAGTTCTCATTAATTTCAATTAGAAGTTGATGAAGTTCTTTGGTTTATTACGCTGTCATTTGCACTACATTTTCAAATTGCAGCAAGGCATTAAATATTCTCACAGGCGGTAACTGCTCACAGGGGATTTTATGCAGTGCAAGACACGTAATGAAACCCAGCTCATTATTATTATTAATTATTTGTATTACTTTATTGCTTAGGAGTTGCGGTCATGGATCAAGACCTCGTTGCATAATGCACAAAGCCAGAACAAAAAGGCCATTAATCCCTTCGCTGTTACAGATCTGAGGTCGTTAGTGGCGTTCCTTGGCTTAAGAACCTGAATTTGAATTTTCACCTTTCCAAAACTCGGGCAATGCTATCTGACGAGTCAATTGGGTTGACTGATAAGCGTTCAAACTGCCCTTGCAACACCTGTTAGGAGTCAGTGCTGTCAGAGCAGCCATCCTCACCCCGCTGACCCCGGAGGAAATCCTCGGGCTGAGGAACTCTGGTTACTCATGTGAGTACTCACGTAGGGTTACTCAGCGTCAGTCCCCTGTGCTCCTCTGCCCAGCCTCCCGCAGCCTCCTCACACCTGAAGAGCAACGAGCATCTCCCAGCCCCGCCTGGTCCATGCCACTGCCAGTTCCTCGCACAGAACTGGCACCAAGAGTTTTTTGTAAGTGGTAAGAAAACGCCGAGTTATCTTGTTGTATAGGAAGAAAGAGCAGTTGTATTTGGCACCTGCTTGTGACTTCTCTCCTGGCTTCGCCATGGAGGGTCTGAGAGCCCTTCTAATTGCATCAGGTGGTTTTCCTGGAACAAAAGGATGCTACTGGCCCTCTGTGATCCGAAGCGGATGCCGGGAAGCAGGATTAATGCAAAAGCCACCCTCCAAGTAGCATTGCTAGGGCTCAGCTAATTTGAGGCCAGAGAAAAGGATTCTTCAGGGTTCGGTGTGAGCCTGGGCAGTTCTGGGTAAGCGGTGGGTGGCAAAACTGCAGCTCCTAGAAGAGTTAAGCCACCAATAAATATATTTGATACATATGATGTTTGACATGTCTACATCTCTATTTATGCAAGTTACAGGAAGAGCCTGAAGATGAGGGGTGTGACCTGAAGCGTATCCCCAGCTCTAGGACTCTGACTGCCGGCAGCATGGGGTGGCCAGAGTGTGACCTGAAGCGTATGCCCAGCTCTAGGGCTCTGACTGCCGGCAGCATGGGGTGGCCAGCACAACCTTCCCCCACAAAGAAAGGAGCCTGGGAGAAGGCTTGGCTGAGATCCACGTTAGTCTCTCTGGGAGCTGATAATTATTCAAGACATGACAGCAAGATAGGCCTGGATTGAACAGAGGAGAGAGGTCCAGAAGTTAAACCAGCTCTATCAATCACTTGCATAGAGAGATTTGCTGTATATGGGATGAGCCAGCAGCTACACAGGGAGGGAAAAGAAGCGAGAGTGGAGCTCCATTGGAGCATCCCAGAAAGAGAAGTGGGTGAGGAGGATGGCCTGAAAAGCATGTTAAGGTTTTTGAGAAAATGAAGGAGAAGCAGGAAGGAAGAGGTCTGGAAGCTGGGGGAGAACAAGAAAGGTGTCTCTCTGTAGAAGGACGTATTTGTTCTTCAATGAGAGTTGTCTCATTTGGGTGCTGCAGCTGCTAAATCAGCTTCCAGGTATTTGTGCCTGACCGGAGTATACGACTCTCCCTTTTCCCAGTGGATCTGGAAGGGTGCTGGTTTGTCCTTGTCCTTACGGACTGGCTCTGCCAGCAGAGCACATTCCAGATGGTAACTGCCCTTAGGACAAAGCATATATGGAATGGGGTCAGGGAAGAACAAAACAGTGGGAAAAAATCCGACTCATTTCCGTACAGAGGCTATGCTCTTAGGCTATATATACATAGCATACTTCTTAAATGAGAGGGGGGAAAAAAAAAAGGTGTGCAGAAAACAGTTGCCAAAACCATAGTACCTTGCTGTCAGCCACCCACAACCCAAAAGAGAATACCTCCCTGGAGTCATTTGAACAAGCACTGTACGTGCACAAAAAGATGCTCGTACTTCTGTTTGTTAGAAGCACTGACCAACAGCTCCTAAATGTCTAGTTTCCAAAGGCTGTCAGTTACTCTGACCACTGAGGGACCTGAAGCACATACAATCTTCTGAACCCGAATATTAAAGAAGAACCTGAATGAAGGACCTCAGGAAAGGTGTGGAATTCTGTAAACGTCCCCTGTTAATACAATCGCAAATTAAGCAGTTTTCTGAGCTGAGACCTCTCAGAAGTATTTCTGAAAGTGGAAACTCCAGAGTCGCTGGAGGATAGATCTAGGAGGATGATGAATTTATTCAACCCTCAAAAAACAGGAAAACGAAGCTGTCTTGGTGGTCAACAGAGAACTGTAGCCAAGTAGTAACACTGAAAGGACTTGCACTGGGGTAGGTGGATATATAATAGCAGTATATTTGGGCTGATAACTTCCTAGACATTTTAATCCAAATCTTGTCATCCCAGACAGCAAGGAAGGGGAGGGAAAAAAAACAAGGAAAAAAAAAGATGTATCCTAACCTGCAGCACCAAGGCCATTTTGGACTCAGGAACCTGAAAAGCAGAATAGTTTCAACAGGGGATGAAGAATCATGCTGAACTTGAGCAATCACGCAGAAATCATTGCTTAATTAATAGAGAATCAGAACAGCTAAGTTAGGGCATTGCCAGGGAGGAAATCTGAGATCACTTGAACACCTCGTCAATCCAAGCAAAGGGTTTGCATTCCTTCCTCGCCCATTAAAAAAACAAAGGCTTGGGTAAGAAGTGATGTCAGGAGAAGTGCTTTTGTTCATTTCATGGTGGAATTAAGCCGGAAAAAACCAGCCAACAGTTCTAAGAATGATAATACTCAAAGTGGGATTTTGGAAGCACAGACTTATCTCCAAAACTCCATCTTAAGTAGTAAAGTGGAGACAGAAAAGAGAGAGAAGCTTCAAATGAGCCATTCTGGTCTCTGCAAAGGTGCCAGCCATGGAGCTGTAGGCACCACAGGGGTGAGCAGTTCAGTGCCGCCTTTCAAAGGGAGCCTTCCTCACCCCTTGGCAGCACAGAATCACAGAATTGATGAGGTTGGAAGAGACCTCTGGGATCATCGAGTCCAACCTTTGCCCTAACACCCCCATGTCAACTAGACCATGGCACTGAGTGCCACGTCCAGGCTTTTCTTAAACCCCTCCAGGGAAGTGCCCGTGTGCCGCGGCAGTCTCATCTCATCCATCCTCCGCTGCCTGTACCCGCTCCTTCCTCGGAGAGGTCAAGTGCTGCCTGCCCGGCAGGATGCTGCTGCGGACGAGCTCAGACCTCCCGGCTTCTGGGGCAGCTGCAGGGGTGAGGGTCAGGGAGGGACGTGGCTCAGCAATTCCCCCAAAGGGAGAGCTGCAGACCAGGAGGGTGGGTAGATGTAAGCCCAGCTTGTCAACCTCATGGGCCATGAAAGCAGGTAGGTGGTTGAAAGGAAGCAAAACTCTCAGCGCTGCTCAACTGTGCTCCAAGTGTTGTGATGAAGAACATTAGGGCTATGTTTAGGTCATGAATTTTCCATGGGGTTTTTTTGTTGGAAGGTGTCAGCTATCAAAGATTTGGTGTTTTGTTGTTTTTTTTTTTTTCAAGAATATTCTAGTTTTAATAACAATTTTGTCATGAAGTTCTTATCAAAATATCCGCAATGCCTCCTCTGGCAATATTCAACAGCTTTTGGGATGCAGGAGTTGCTCACTCTGATCCTTCTTCTGCCGTTCTCCAACAAATTCTCCTCAGCTGTCCAGGCTGTTCCACATGGTATAAATGACTTATCTACCAACCAGAGAAAGAAACCTGTTCTTTACTTGACTTGGGAGGTAATGGATTCAGGTCAAAGTCCCAGACCAATGCGACTGGGGGCTCTTTATTTATTGCAAGGGTTACCCAGGGCTTGTAGACATGACACAGGAGGTATGAGAGATGAGCACCCTTGTGAAGCTGGGTGGCCAGGCAGGCAACATACGGCATTTCAAAGCCCCATGTATAGGTGACTATATAGAATCATAGAATCGTTTAGGTTGGAAAGGACCTTCAAGATCATTGAGTCCAACTGTATTGAGCATCAGATCAACACAGTTCAGCTGAGTTGGCATGAGGCACCTACTTCAGGGTGAGTTGAACTGGCTCCGTTGATACCCATCAACTGAAGAAGCTCAGCCATCTGATGTGCTTCTATAACCTACTGCCAGATACCTAAACTGAGGTTCCTTAATCTGTGCCTGTCTCCTGCTCCTTCTCCACAGAGCTGCCCCGTGGGCATTGCAGAGGACTGACCAAATTGCCGCCCTGGATGAGGGCTGCAGAGTCTGAATACACGTGCCATACGCTGAACCACCGCCAGCTCTCTCAACCTGTGTGTGAACATAAAATACCTGAAAAAGTCTTAGGTTTGTCCCGGAACACGATAGGGGAGCTTTTGAAATCTGAAATAATTTTGCAGCAAGGGGAAACTGTTTCCTACCCAGCTCTAGCTCCAGTCTTATCAGGTGTCTGAGATATTTATATGTGAAAGGAGAACCTCACCATGGGTTGATGAGAAAAGTAATGAGATCCCAACCGTTTTCTCAGATAAACAAATGGGGTCTTGCCAGGATTAACAAAGTAAGTCTCAAGAGAGCAAACCAACCTTCCTACTCTGTAAATAGCAACGAAGGATGCCGAGAACAGAGACGAGCAGCAGTCACCTAAAATTAATGAAGAAAGAAAAGTATGTCAAGGTGGAGAAGCATCCGTGTGAAAGCAGAGCAGCAGTGACCATGCCCACAAGATGAAGAGAAGCAAAGGGAATTAATTCTCTCATCACTAAAGGATGCTCCCTGGAAATAGATGGACTCAGTATACAAATACATATCACTCTGTCCATTCGGGAGACTTCTCTCACATTTTTGTGTCTGATTACAGAAAAACATTTTGGCAGTCTCATCCTGGCACAAACTAAAAAAGAAGGCAATGCCCTGGTTTATGCAACGGCAACTATCTTTTGACATACATTTTTTGGCATTTGAAAGTGCATTTAATAAGAGAAGCAGGTAGGAAAAAAACGTAGCTACGTACAAGAATGTAAAAGGCATTAAAAGGATTACAAAATTAACCATTCTTCTGTCAACCTCATATCAGCTCTAGTAACTATCACAAAAGAGCAGAGACAGGACTTCATTATTAAACAAACGGAAGCAGAGGCGTACAATCAGTATCAGTAAGAAAATCAGAAAACCAGATTTTTTTTCCAAAGCAACTCAGTATCTTTTGGGTCATGTCACAGATTCGGTTGATAAGCACGTAAATGCTAATCCAATGTATGAAATATACGTATATATAGGAAATGTCAATGATTATAGATTATATTTCTGCTGAATTGTCACTGAAACGGTAGATGATAAAACCAGTTAACTGACCGATCTCGAACATAAACATACCCAGGGAATCCTCACTAAGGAAGCGCATTTTTAGTGTCTTGCCATGTCTCTTCACAGTATTTAACTTTTATCAGCGAACTGGAAGGAAATATAATACTGCTGATAAAGTTTGCACATAAAGCAAAAATGAGAGGATTGTTAAATAACAGAAAGGACTGGCCTTCCCTCCAGCAGATGCAATAAATTGAGCACGAACAAGTAAACAGAAGTCATTTACAGCGAAGCCAAAGAGAGACATACTTGGAAAAAGAACATTTGTGCATATGGGAGCAGAGGTTAAGCCCTGGGGAAAAGAAAAGAAGTTGAGGAGTCACAGTAGATGGTGAGCTAATCATGAGGATTCAGTGCAAGGTGATGGCTTAAAGGATTAACAGGATCTTTAAATGCATAAGGGATGGCACACTGAGTAGGCGCAGGGGCTTCCATGAACTCTGTATTTAACACCGGTTACTTGGAAAATAACATTTCTGCTCTCAACAGAAACAATGGGAAATTGTCCCTCATCGTATCAGTCCTTTGTCCTCATGTTAACTGGGTGTGAAAGGCGGTTAGCCTTGTGAAGTTGAAAAATATCGGGGATTCTGGCTGTTTGTTGCATGTATACTTTTATTTATAGGTCCCATCAGTTATCAGCGATACATAGGATGACAAATTTCATTAAGATACATTTGAGTAACTGTCATAAAATTTTAATATAGCTCCTAATCAAGCTATCAGCTTTTCGGAGCTGCAGCCACATTTTCGTTACTGTTTTGAACAAACTACTACAACCAATAATAAATAATAATTATTAAGAGATGAGGCACAGATCATATGCCTGGCTCCTAGCTCCCCGAACTTTGAAGCTGCTCCCATCCATGTATCAATTTCAACACAAAATAATACCCAACAATGATTCCAGCAGGCACCCGCACCATTTTACCTCTGCCTGACAAGCTCCCAAGGAGAGGGCTCCATACAAACTTGGAGGGCACAAGGACAGTAAATATGGGCTACAGAGCCTGTGTTTCCTGAGGAGGTAAGGGGAGCCTGCCTTGTTTAGCATCACAAAGCAAAGCAAGGGTAGCTCCTTTCATAAAACACCTTGGAGCCAGTGGAGAACCAGAAAGGTACCATGGGGGTAGTTTTGAAAATCAGAGGCTTTCTTGTCCCTAAAGCAGTGAGGATGGCTTTCTAGAAGGGAGCATGGGGCACAAAAGTCAACTGATGTTAAGACTGAGCTAAATCAGCTTAAGTCAAGGATTATAGGATGTGTTTTCTTGTCTGAGTGCAGGACTGGGTTTCACGATGAAGAGGTCCCTTCGGCTTCTCTGCTGTAACACTGAAACAGAGGCTGGGGGCTAGGGGTGGGTGCATCATAATACTGTCACCACCCACCATGTCATTGATCATTTCATAGCTTCTGTGGTACCCCCACTCCCTCCCAGGCATTTATATTTTTCCCCATGCTGAAGAGTCTCATCAACTGACAGCTGTCTCTTCACTGAGGGCTTCTGACCCACAGAGCACTTGTGGGACAACATTCAGAGTACAGGGAGTAAATTGTCTTGGATATAAGATGCAACTCTATTGCTGCATTAACTACAGTCTCCCTTTAAATAAAGAAAATATAGTTGAATTCAGACTTTCCAGGGAGCAAGAGGACTGTGTTTTGGAAAGGTAAATCTAGCTTAAAATTAAAGCAGAACCCATTATGGACATAGTGACAGAGGAACACTTTCATAATTTTGTGTCAATGACTGCAGACCATCCAGTGGCAGCATTGACAGTAACTGGCCTTCAAAAGAGGAAGATCAGGAGCATGCACCTTTTGGAGAAAACCTCTCTTAGGCTGAAGCAGGTGAAGTGCTGCTGCATTTGGGACAAGCCCCCTGAAAGAGGAGAGGCAAGAACGTACTTGTAAGAAGAGAAGTAACCTCCTCTGCTGCTGAAAGCCTCTCTCACAACTGCGATGTGACCTCCCTTCAGGACTAGAATTGTCTATGCTGCTTCACAGCAGAAAGGTGAATTTGGAGCCTACGAGGTATCCAGGGTCCCAAGTACTTTCCTTTTTTATGCTATAGCTGAGCCCGCAACAGGGAGCTGCACTGAGAGTGGAAGATGTCTTATGCCACGAGCAGTGAGTCAGCACTAGAACCAACTCCAGGCTCAGGTTTACTTTGTGTCTTGGCCACCTTCTCCTTTACTAGTTTTGCTTTTTGACAGCTGGGAGCTTGCTTATCTCATGAAGAATCATTATGAGCAGCAAGGCAGTGAGATAAACCCGAGATATCGCATACAGCATCCCTGGTCCACCCACACATCGCTGCAGCCTGCCAGGCTCATCGCACTCGGATGTGATCCAGACTTGTGGCCTGGATGCTCAGGAGTATTTCGGGACCTACTGTCCGCTGCTTTCCCTGCAGATCAGGTGCCTGACTGCTCTTGAACTTGGTTTAAGAACAAAGTGTTTTCTAAATGTTTTTGAAACAGAGCAGGTGAAAACATCTTAGATCAATAGGTAACGGATTTCCTTCAAATTTGGGTTGTACTTCACTGGAATGATCTCAGCTCTGAGGTGTCTCAGACCCTTGAACTATGAGAGGACAAAGATCTCAGAAAGGGTTACAAATACTTGTAAGTTAAGTAGTACCCCTCTGAGACACATCACTGTGCTCACCTTTTAGAAGAGGGAGGAACAAAGGTACAAAGAACTTGTGGTTACAGAGAGGTTGTCAATGGCCCCACTGCCTCCCATATGAAGGGAGATTAAAACACAGCACTCCACATCTGAAACCGGACCAAGTGGGTGTAGGTACCGAGGGGCTAAGCCTCCCTTAAGGTACCTACGAGCCAGATGTTCTCAGCAGCTCTGTAAGAGTCAGATTCTGTGTACTCGTTCTCCTCCTGTAAGGTAGAGATGCTCATAATATATACTTATTTAATTGGATTGGACTGAATTAGATAATTCCTCTCTTATTTAGGAAGAATACAGCATTCAATGGCACAAACCAGCCTGAAACTCATGGTCATCTTAATGGAGACTTGAAGAATTGTTTTTCTGAGCAAATCCAAAATCATGAATTGTTGCCTTCTGTCATGAAAATCATGACATTAAAACAACCCCAAACCGTACAAGATGAATTATGCATTTGGAACTTTTATTATTTTATCATGTATTTTTATTTCTTAAATGTACTTTCTGTTTCTTTTTCTTTGAGGACTCTAGCTTCTATCTTCCAAGGTTTTCTCCACAACCATAAGAAAAACCCACCCTGTTTTTTAAAAATCAAAGCTAAAAATCTCATGGGATTTGCAGAGACTCAGCAGCCCTGAAATCAAATGCAATTCCCTGAGGTTTAGGATCACAGGGATGTAAACATGCTTGCCATAGAGGACTATCCAAATAAACTAGAAGTTTGGTTAAACTAAATTTTCTTCCAACTTGGTTCTGCTGATTCAACTAGGAAAAAAAAAGACATACCATTCTAGAAGAGATTTCATGTTTTCAATGTGTTGCAAGAGTGAGGTTGCAAAGCTTTTGGGGATCAAGGCATAACAGTGAGTCCCACTAACACAAGATTAGTTTATGTTGAGTTTCCTGAATATCAAGCCCATCCGAGAGGTTTAATCTGCTGGGTGTTATGCAAATCACCTGTGGCAGGGATGGAAGAAGAGATAAGTGATGGGTTGGTGAGATTCATAGGATTACATACCTAGGGATGTCTGCTGGCCTGCCTTCCAGCTATTGCTGCTGCCCTGTGAGTGCTTCATGGTGCTTGCAAAAACCCTTTGCAAGCCACCAAAGGATGGCTTTTCCACCATCATCTGAGCTTTTCTGCTTCCTTCAACCCAGTCCTCCCACGCTGCCTGTGTCAGTCAGCCTGCTCCCACTGGAGGCTATAGGTACCTTTTAGGCCATTGAAGAAGATGACGATACAGCACGATCAAGGATTTGATTCAGAGGCTGCAAATGTACCGAGCACTCCCCAGTCATCTGCAATGTTAGAGACGGGCTCGCTGCAGCTCTGCAGTTAATTAACTGCGTAAGTATCAAATATAAACCCACATTATCAGGACCTTGTTGATGCAATTGCACAGAAGAGTGTATAAGCAATCATAATAAGGAGTGAGGGAGAAGGTAAGCCTCTGAATGACCATTTTGTTGGATGCTCCCTCATCTCTACGAAATTACAATAATTATCTGAACAAATGAGATACATCCTTTTCAGGGTTCAATTCTAAAATTAAGCTCATTTTTTGTTGTGGAGTAGACATTTATTTACACAATTATCCTGCTTGCATCACTCTGGACTTCCCTTGAACCGTACATTGCCTCAAGCTGGGAGACTATGGTAGGCACTTTCTATACTTCCCTGATCTCTGCGCTTCTTCACTAAAAAATAAGCAGCAGAAAAATAGATTATGCAATCTAAAAGCAACGTTATTCTTTCTAGAAAGTAACTCACGTCACCCATTGACCTCCTAAAGCTGCACCCTTACAGCATCACTTTATCAAGCGAGACGACCACACAGCCGCATCCTGCCCAGCTTGGGCACAGCATACAAAAAAAGAAAGCGTGTGAGAGAGAGAGAGATGGAGTGATACATTTGGCTGCAGAAACATCACTTCTGCTGGAAAACAGGTAAAGTCATAGGGAAGGACAATCCAGTATATCTCTAGATCCAGGGACTAGTCACACGGGATGGGAGAACCTGCATCTCTGAGACCACACAGTGGAAGTGAAGGCTCACTGGTGTGCTGGCCTCGATGGCTTGAAGCTGAGCCTTCCAGTCCTCTTAAACCCTTTATTAGAAGATACAGTTCAGCATCCTGGAGCCTATGTTCCTTCCAGCGTTTTGCTTAGTGACTAAGAAAGTCATCATAGCCAAAGCCTGAGAAGCCTATTGCAAGGTGTATTTTATGTCAAATATTTGCATACAGTAGGTAACACGCACTAGACCACAGCATTCCAAATATTTAGAGTAAAAAATACTCAAACGCACCTCAGATGTCCAGAGGTGGCTAAGAAGCCTCGTTATCAGCAAGCACAGACCTCTGGGTAGACCTCAGGGAAGTCAATGGCGCCCTCTAAAGGGAACTGCTGTGGCACACAGGAGCTGTGCCCAGCTGCTCTGCCCACTGCCCACACCGCCGCCCACTCACCCGTGAACGATTTCCCAGCAGTGACTTCAATACTCAAGACGTTGACAAAAATCCTTAATACCTCTTCTGAATTTGGGAAAGACAGCCTGTGCAAAGTTCAGGTTTTTTTCAAACGTTTATTGTCTCGGGTAAGAAGGCATCCTTGTCCCAAAATAGATGTAAATGGTGTTGGGAGCAAGACCTCAGATCATGGTGTAGAAAAGAAAGGTACCTCGAACCAGCAGGACAGTCTCCACAAATGCAAGTAGGCCATGATATATTTCATAAAACTTTATCCCGAGTTAAATAACACAAAACGGCAGCGGATACCTGGAGGGTAATTACAAGAGCTACTCAGGAATCGAGTATGTGAATAAACAAGCACCAGAGAGGAACTGGTGTTTTGTCTCAGCCTTTGCCAACAGGAGCCTGCAATTACTCTGCAATTCACTTCTAAAACTCAACATATTCTCTCTCAAGAAAGATGAGGTACCCTGAACAATAACACAAGTTTCAGACTTCCAGTAGAGCTCTGGCTGATTGCACCAGCCAAAGAATGTTGTTTGGCCAAATCATGGAAAGAGCTATTGATCTCCAATGGACCGACCTGCAGATCTCATACGTGGGTATACATTATTTCAGGACAACAACAATCTGCTGCCCAGGAAGATTAACCTCGTGTTGAATTCAATAGGCACTGCAGTGCTTTGCTCCTCAGAAATTCAGGACAATTATTCCCAGGTTTTGTGATCACCACTTATTAAAATGAGGATTTACTTGATTAGGTTTTGGAGGAACTCTAGATCTCAGAGTGTAATTCAAAACTGAGAACATACAAATATTACTATTGATTAGAATGAAATATTTCTAGTGAATGTTGTTAAAACTGAGAACATACAAATACTACTATTGCTTAGAATGAAATATTTCTAGTGAATGTTGTAAATGTTGCTCATGCTTGAAGTAAATTGTGCTTTTTTTCTCTGGATTGCAGGTATGGTATCATGAGGATGCTGTGATTTATCAGTTAAAGCAAAGTAACATCCTTTACTTACAAAAGTTACATCTACACGCCAGTGTATGCAGTGTATTCACTAGAAAGAAACAAACAAAAAAACAGTGACACAATTTTTAGAAGACATTAGAATATTCTTGGGAACATTTTCATCCTATATTTATGCATTTCTTTAATAGAAGAAATTACACATTGCAGCTCATTCCAGGACTGAAGATTGGTTGAATGCCTTTTTCATTAGAACACCTAAGATTTGGATAGAGGATGCCTTTACACACACGAAAACGAGGGTGGTGCCTAATAAGGCATGAGAATGTGGAAATCTTTAGTCTAACTTCCATCCCCGGCCAGTGTGACTCAGAGAAAGCCTTTTGTAGCTCTCATTTCCTCAGGGTTTCCATATGGGTGGCATGAGGCCAATAGGTTTAGAGAGCACGTTGAGACAAAAATGTCTCTGAAACCCAAGTGCTGTTGCTGTTATTCAATATGATGGGTTACGAGACAAGGAAAACCGCGTACCAGGCAGACAAATGCTTGCTAGTTAAGTAAGAATCGTTCCCCATGGCTCGGGTGCTTGGTTCACACAGGCAGTTTAAGGCTAGGTTTTGTGCTCGTTTGGACTGAGAATTCAAAGCCAGAGTTAATTTTACAGCAAGAGGAAGGTCAGGTATGGGAGTTCAGTTTGTGCCCTTCGCCAATCCAAACACGATTTCTTCATGCTGAGTACTAGCAATTAACTGCTCTCTAGTGAATTACAGCACCTGGGTTGTCCATCCTTGCTACCATGAGAATTATTAAGCAGCAAACCGTGAAGCTAACAGCTCGTTAGAAGCTTTGCAAAACACAGCAGCACACAGCCCCAGTGCCACAGCCTCCCAATATATTGCAGTGTAGGTAACAGCAATGGCAAAAAGAGGACTGGTGCAAAGGGAGAATGACTGGGAAGGTCTGGGGTGAGGGAGCAGCAGGAGGATCAGCAGAAGCGCTGTAAGAGGCACCCAGATTAGCAGGTTATCAAGATCCTAGCACCAGCTTTTCAGGTTACTTGGAATAGAAGGGGTGGCCTATGTCCAGTCTAAAATAAAGACTTAAGCCATTGAGGGGCGATGGTGGGAAGATAAAGAACAGGCCGGAGCTCTTGGCAGCTCAGAGGAGGCGAGAAAGGATGGTGAGGCAATCCTAACGACTCCCAGAGGTGGGACAGGACAGATACAAAAATGATGGGCAGCTCCTAAAGGGCACAGAGGGCACTTCCCAAGCCTGCCACCCTCCCCAGCCAAAGCAGTGACCAGGAGATGTGAGGAGGACTTCAGAGCTGGCAAGTCTTCTTCTCTGGGTCACCTTAAGGACCCCTGTCCAGGCCAACTGGGTACAAGTATCTTGGTGCCTACCCACTGGAGAGACCGCTTGAGCACACGCACCTTAGTGCTCGTATGTGGGTGTGTGAGTACAAGTGAAATCAGTTTCCAAATACAATCACCTCCCCTTCCTACGAGGCCTTTCCTACCCTCATGCAACATTACTTCCACCCACGGGCGAGAAGAAACACAGCACAACATGGCTGGTAGGGAGCTCCGGAGCGAGGAAAGAAACTGTGGGAGAGGAGAGGAGATAAAGGGAACTTAGCGAGAAGATAACGGGTGCTTAGGGGACGAAAAGCAGAAGACTGTCCAGACAGAATGAATGAACGATGGTCCATCAAGAGGAAAGACAGTGGAAGGAGCAAGAGGAGTTTATGAAAGTCAGAGGGAAAGGGAGAAAATAGG
>NW_009626886.1:51594-63245 GCF_000690535.1 Cariama cristata
GTTGCGGGACAAGGGAAGATACACGGGAATGACAGCAAAAGGTCCTGAAAACAAGTTTGAACAAAATGCTTCAGGAAACAGGAAGACAGAGAAAAAAAGGGTATTGGAAGGATGAGCATGCATGAAGCAGCTATTGGGGAGAGGGAGAAAGTTGAGTTAGGATTTGTGTCCTGAATACAATGCTGTCATACTCAAGAACAGATGGACACACAGGAGGTGTTTGAGGCAACTTTGTGCAAGTAGCACGAATGAACTTTGTGCAAGGGATTTCTGCTGGAAGGGAGCATTAACACCAGTGGGACACGGCAAGGATGACAGAATCATAGAATAGCTTCGGTTGGGACCTTGGTGGGTCATCTGGTCCAACCCCCTGCTCAGAGCGGGGAAAGAAAATAATAGATAGGAGATGAAAAATTCCCTTGCATCTTCACAGATATAAAGTTAAGCCTTAGCTGTATGCCAGAAATGCATATCCAAAGTCAAACCTTCCCCTGGTTCTCTATGGCTGATGTTCCCCTCTGGAAGCAATGCTCATTTTACAGATTACGGGAATTGCTACAATAATTGCTCTGGACTCTTTGCTATGGAGCGCAGAGGGGTTTTTTCCATATCAAAAGCGGGCAGAAGACACACATGACAATCAACCTGTAGCTTGCTCTAAACATACATGCACATCTGATGTACAGTCAATGCCAGCACAAAACAAAGATATGAAAAATATTTCTCATGCAAACCGGGTTGGTGGTTAATCAAGTGAATCGTACCTTTTAGAGAGGTATCCTAGCAACTCTCCAGCAGCCACAAGTCCCGGCTGACAGTGCACACTGATGCAATTGTTCTCCTCCTGCAGACATCAAAACTTTGCAGCTAATCAAAGAGAGAATTCGAAACAGGAGACCACGTTAAATTTGATCCAACAAAAGGGAATTTTATAAATGAGCAATGTCACCCGGGGCAACTCTTACGCTAAAAGTTGTCATCTCGGAATGAGAGTAGGTCAGGCTCAGTGAAGCCATGCAACTCTGGGAACAAAACCTCCCTTCCTGCAACTGGCAGCATGATTCTCCTAAAGGTGCTCGCTTCTGCCGTGTCAATTTTTGCCGGTCTCCATTCTACAGCACTATGCAAAATTTATTACTAGTTTCTTGAATAGCAAAGGCTGACCCGAAGCACTCTCTAGAGCACAAGTATAAGCAAAAGCCTTCAGGGTTCTCTTGTAGCCATTTGCCCCAAGGTGTTTCCCTGAACAAATTCCTACTCTAACACACTCGATCAGCTGTTCTTTTCCGTCTTCTGACGGTGCAAACAGGCTCTGGGCTAGCTGGATTAGACCTTCTGTCTCAGGACCAGCAATGAACCTGAGGCCACCAAGTATCCTAAGCACATCCTCGCCAAGCATCACAATTTTGGAAGCATTACAGATTTGCAATTCACCTCTTCAGGCATGCATGCACTAGGCAAAGCAAAATCAGAAACATAGGATTTATAAAGGTTCTGAAAAATCAGGTTTTTTAAGCATTTCGCAGTTCACTTTTCTTACCACTGTAGTGTTCTTCAGGCTTCAGTTCAGAGTTGTGAAGGGCATCCCAAGTTCTCCTCCTACAGCTTACATCTCTTCTCCTGGATTACAGAAGATCTGCTGTGCTCCCTCCACCCTCCACCGTTCATCTCCTCCCTCCAAGAGAAAAATCTTTATTCTTCAAACTTTCTCAGTCAGGTGAGCCCTGACACCTGACCACCTTCATCAGATGCTCCTCAGACACTTTTGCTTGATGACCACTCTCCTGGGGATCAGAACTGGAAGACCAGTATTCCCAGGGCAGCAACAATCTCCCTGAATATTCCACTAAAACACTTAATCAAACTTTAATGATCTTTTCTTGTTGGAATGGAGGAATTTCTCCCATCACCTTTGGTGGTTCAGAAGGAAAGCAAAACCCAACAGAAGTAACAGCCGTATGATCTGAACATCTAACAAACAGAACCTACAACTGGACGTAAACTTCAAATCATACACAAATCATCATCAAAGATTTGCGACCTACTTTTTACCGCAAAAGATGAGATTCTTTTGCAGTCAATCAAGCGCCAATAAACACTGCCACCACTGAAAGCAACATGCAGACTATCCAGATACAGCAGTTGAGACCAGGGGTCAAGAGGACCACAGGGGATCAATATGCCCAATCATAAGGTCCACAGACCCTTCTGAGACCTTGTAAGAGTTGCTTCCAGTCCGTAGAAAACTCTTACTCAACAGCAGAAACACTGCTACAGATGTTAGAAGGATCCAAAGTTTCCCCCCACAAACAGAAGATTCTCTCAAAGTGCTGGCTTTATATATTTTACCTGTAATGGCATTTGCATGTAAGTAACTCTAAAACTTGAAAGTGCAGCAAGAAAAGAGAGTAAGCTGTAGAGACAGACAGCAATGAGGGGAAAAGAAAAACTATACTTGTGATACTGTTCCCAACTGATTAATTTGTTTTCACCTTCCTGACACAGATACACCCTTTTTTTTTTTTTTTTTTTTTGTGCAAGTTACCCCAGTGTTTGCTTCAGGAAGAGTCAGGTAACAGAATGTGAACATCTGTGAACTTAAGAAGGGGCTGATAACATGAAACAGCTTAGAAACTACACATTTGTAATTGAAACAGCAGGGCACGTCAGTTCAGCACAATAGTTAGAATTTGCCAGATGTTAATGGGTTGACTTGCAAAGAAACAAAAACCAATCGTCTATACGCTACATGATCCTTAATAACCACAGCAGCTACATCATTGTTTTATGCCTTAGAATCGTCAACCACGGGAAAGAAAAATAAACAACCCACCCCAGCAGCATCTTCAGGAGCAAAGCACCTTCTTCTAGAAGGGCAGCAGTTGTGCACAATTAGGACAAGAAAGTTAAGACAAATAAACCACCACTCACAAAACCCCCCTGTGTTTACCCGCAGACTCCTCCTACCTCTTACACCACAGTATTCCCCCAAAGAAGTCATTGCGGAAGAGTAACACACCTAATTAAATTCACCGTTGCTGGTCAGAACTATCCTGATATTCTGACCATCTGCAAGCAGAATGAATCAGCTAAATTCTGTAATACTGTAATGAAGATCATTGGGCCTGTAAACAAGCAGGTGAACATGGTTGGACTTGGTGATCTTTGAGGTCTCTTCCAACCATCATGATTCTATGAGGTGCTCTTTTGCTACAGGGTGCCTAGTGAGAACGGTCCCATACACTGGGTCTGGATCTGTGACTAATTTACTTTCTGAATGAGGGAGCAAACGAAGTTATTGCATGATGCAGGCACAAGCCTTTCTTTTTAGAAGAGCCATTGTGTTCAGAGAAATCCTGACTCAAAGCATCTCGAAATTGTGAGAATTCTTCTCTGTATTTCAGTATGTTTTGAATCAGGCTCATAGGGAGCGTATCTGAGAGGCATTTCAAAATCTGTTGACTTTCAGCTTATTTTCTGGAATGCCCTCACTGCCTACCTTTTTAATTTGTGTACATGGCACCATCCACTGAATAACATCACTAGCAATGTTGCTACCAACTCCCCCCCCCAAATCAATAACATGATACAAAAAGTCAGAACTTCTGTGTTAAAGATCATCTACACACAAAAATTTTACTCAAATTATTTAATAAAACCATTTTGTTGAAAAAAGACTTAGTAATGACTGGAATTATACACAGAAAACTCAGAAATTACAAAAAATGGCATTATATAACAAATACAATCTGAATATATGAGAAGAGTTGGACAAATTTGGTCGTAAGGTCTACAGAAAACTTATGCAGAAGAGAGATCAGCTGTTCCTGAGTTAATTGTGTTTCTGTTGATGTTATTCTGAGTTAACATGATTGCAGCCCAGAATATTCTCTTTCTACCTGAGAGCAGGTATGTCTCTTCCATCCATTTCATGACCCTGATGTTACACATGCCTTCTCCTGACACAGTTAAGAGGCTTTCCAAACATCTGGGAAATAAAATACCTGAGGCCTAAAAGAAGTACTCCAAATGAAAAGTAGGTGTACCGTGAACAGCCTACAGGTAAAAAAAACCCAACGCTTCCTACGCTGGCTAGCCCGAGGTGCCCATTGAGCAGCTGCCCTGAATGCCAGGGCTGCCACGTAAAAGCTTATTGCCTTTCTTAGCCAACTCGTTCTGCAATAAATAATAACGCTCCCTTGTGAGAAGTATAATTTTACTTAACAGACCATTACACATCAGTAAGTCTCAAAAATGTCGACAGTGATGGCAAGACAGGGTGAGAGCAAGTGAAGGGAAAGAGAAGGATGGCGGGAGGAGAGAGAGCAAGCGCACAAGACAGCGAGAGGGAGAGGGAGCATGCATGATGTGAGCAAGAGCATGAGCAAAGGGTGCAGGTGAGCGTAAGCCTCTGCAAGCCCTTCCATTCCTACGGCATCCCTACCAGCTCGGCGCTACCCAGCCTCTGGGACCCCAAGCCACAGCTGCATAAGTCAGATGGTGCCACACGGCCACAGCAACAGTCGGTCTGGAGCCCAAGTTGGGGCAAGAGTGTCTTTGCCGACTGACTGAAGCAGCCAGCCAGCGCCCAGCTCATCTATCAAAGTCTCTCAGGACACCTTCCCTGCCTTTCTGCCAAAAGAGTCACTGCCACATCTCCAAGGTCTGTATTTGGATACCACATTTTAGAAGAAATTTCCTGCGTATAGGTTAGGCTGTTCTGTCAAAGTGCATCTTTCCTCTACACATGTACTCATTTATGTAAATTATTCCTTCATAAGGCTTTACAATATATCTGAAACGTTTCAAACCTCTATCTAATAAATATCACATGAAAATATTTTTTCAGTATTTACATATGAAACATACAAAAATATGATCATTGTAAGATTAATTCTTCAATTTCATCTTCTAAAGAACCAAGGGTCACAACTCCTGGCTTGCTTGTCATGTCTTGCAAACGGTGTCTGTTTAGGTTTCTTCCTTCACCGAAAAGCTCATTGTCTTCTTTCACTTTGACTTTACTGTTTTTACTGACAAGAAGTGTATTACTAGAGTCCCAATCTATGTTAAAAGGTGTATCATTATTTTTAGAAAGGACAGTAGTGGCACTGCTTCCGAAGAGCTGTTCCATTAAATTGGACTTTTTTTCTTTCTTGATATTGAAATCTGCATTTTCCTTAACATTTTCTTCTAGGTTGTCACTTTGAGTAAGCCAGCTTGGTCTCCCTGATCCTTTCCCAAAGGAAGGTACATAACTACCAAATGTTAACTCACTACTTAAATCCACAGTCTTTAGACTTCTTTGCTTCTGCCCTGGTGCTCTAGTGGCATCATCCTGGCTGTCCTTTACAGGAAATCCGTTAGTAACCTTTCCGGGAATCTCAAAGAACTGATTAGTTTTTTCTTTTTTCTCCAGGGAATCAGATTTTCTTGCTGTATTTATGAGTGGTGCTTGGGAAGCAGGTTTCACATTTGTTACATTTTGAGTTTCGTTATCAATTTCTTGCATTTTAGCAAGCAGGAGCTCTCTTTTTTGCCGCTCCTCCAGCATTTCAGTGCTTTCTCTCCCTACTTCAGGTCTGTGGATTTCTGTCTCCACCTTTGTTTTCTCTTCTTTCTCCAACAAAAAGTTGCTTTCTTTTTTCATTTTGTCATATTCTTCCCTTTCCCGCTCTGCAGGAAATGTTTAAACATTTTAAATAATGTTTTAGTTTTAAAATACCTTTAAAAGATTATTTTGAAAATAATGCAAGCAAAGGCTATTGAGTTTTTAATATGCTCTTCTATGCATAATGTGGTTTTCCTACTGCAAAAATAAATTCTTCAAAAATTACAACTAAATTCACACCAGGTTCTCTGCTAAGATATAAAAGTTTACTGTTATCTTCCAAAGGGATTAGGACATTATCCGCATCTTAGAATTTTCAGGGGAATTTCATTTCTGCCAATTACCTTCCCACTTCCTGGGTTTGAATGAAAATGAATACAACATCACTGATTTTAACAGCTCTGACTTGCACAGTACTTCATTTTTCTTTGTCAGCACCACTGACATTAGGACAGTTCTGGGATATCTGTTGGGGCTTTTTTTCCATAAAGGGAACTACTCCTGTGAAGCTACCAGGCCACAGAGTCATAGGAGTCATTACCAGTTTCAAGTAGTGAATGATTTAAAACACACGGCACCTGCTGCATACCAAAACCACCTTTACACAAGTGTTCTGCGCATCACCTCGTGAACTCAGTGATGAGCGTGTCTGTGCAAATACCAAATGTCAGTTTGCACAGCTATAAAGAGACACCAAGGGTGCAAAACAGGAAGAAACTTCTAGCCAGAACCTGCAAATACTTATGTGTACAAGAAAAAGGAAGCTTCTCAAATATTTCTCTCTTCAAAATATTTTTCTGTCAAGACAACAGATATTTGTTTGGCCAAAAGTTGAATATGACTGCTTGGCCTCTTCAACATACTGGCATTCCCCTTTGAAAACCTTATTCAAATTTCTGACTGATGTTTTCACAAAGTTCCATGTTATCTATTGTACTTCAGATCAAGCTTACAGAAATAACTGCAACAGTTCAGTTAATATTTTTAATATATATATTTTTTCAATAGCATATCATTATACCAAGTTAAGTAAGGAGCTACCTTTCTGTGTGTAAAGTGGGGAAAATATCAGCTTATACTGTATGATGGGTAAGGTGGTCAAATCATCTTATTTAGAGACATAAGAGAGCAGGTTTTGGCTTATCTAAATTGGGCACTGATGTCAGTGGGGGTAGAAGATTTTTCACAGAATTTACCTCTGAAAGCAGCTACAGATTTTTAGAATTATTCCTTGTCATCGAGAATAAGTGTTACTGTTCATTAACTACAATCACTGAAAGAGTATTTGAATATGACAGGGTGCAGCCCATCTAAAATAGTTTAGATTAAGAGACTTATAAATGTCAGTCATTAAGATGTTGTGAAAACCAAATGAATAAAAAAGCAATATTAAAATATAATGATAGAAACTGACATTTCTCAAATAGCCACACCAAATGATTCAGATAACCACAAGTGAAAAGAGAAACTACAATTTCAAATGACACAAGTGAAGTGGTTATGTACTGAAAAAACAGGCCATATTAAAGAAAGCTGATTTGTTCTATGATAGCAAAAATCTACTGCCTACCTCAATAACATCTAGCAAGTCAGAGATAACATCAGCATTTACCTGCTATGTCATCCTTGTTTTGTAAAGCAAAATCTCTCTGGCTTCAATACTTTTCGTGGACAGCATTTTTTACTGCTGCATACTTAATCACAGCTGAGTACAGGGCACAGATTATTCTATATCCTGTATTTCTTTCTGATTCTCTTTGCATAATATAACTGAAAATAATTTTCCACTGTAGTGATCTCTGCAAAATCATTTTGCTCTTCTCACAAGAAACTAGCAGCCTCACTTGATTAGTATTCTATGGTGTATTTTCCAGCCTTCAGCTGCGCATTTCCTTACCATCATGAAGTTTTTGAACCCTCTCATCTAAAGCCTGCGTTTCCTGAGAACGTTTCAGTTTCTCTTCCCTTTCCCTGTCTTGGTCTTGTTTTAGGAGGCCTGCTTGCTCTTTCCATCCTTTGTCTTGAGTTTCTTTTTCCTGAAATAAATTAATACAAAACTGAAACTGATGGGGAAAAATAATCAATAAAACAAACAAAATCACGTGAACTTCTATGTCATTCTGAAATCACATTCTTACTGCTAAACATAAAAATGAGCAAGTCATCTAACCCAAACCAGCTTTGACAACCCAGGGGTTTGGCCCTAAAATCTTATCACCTCTAGCACAGTTTTACGCAGCTAAACCAAAATGAATAGACAATCATCAACTCTATTCTGTATTACACATTTCGGGAAAGTTGCAGCTCCAATATCATAAAGAAAAATTATCACTGTGTTAGGGTCGTTCTCTTTAGAAGTCAGAAGTCGTCTTTTTCAAGGACTTTAATAGAAGGCCAGACCTCACTACCTTATTCTTTTAACAAGCAAGCAATTAGTTACCTTCTATTTCCACAATCTGATTTTTTTACTCAAGTGAGCAGGTTGCAAATTCACAGTTTCACAGCGGTACTTAAAGTTACGGAGTATTAAGTAACAAACAGTGAAAGAGAAAGGTTTAATCTTGACTGAAAAATTCAGCTAGTGAGTATACATACACATTTAAAAGGAACGAACCTGCAGAAAATATATTAATGTCACCAGTAAAAATCACTAACACAGAAAACTAGTAGCAATGAAGTGAAGAGAAAGCCAGCATAATCCAATATGTGTATGCTAACTTTGTAGCTTGTGCTTATTTTAGAGCAAAATAAGCTGCTAGATTAAAATACACTTCTAAGAGAAACAAGAGGAACAATTACTACTTAATGAACAAAGAAAACAGGAGTATTGGCCAAAACAACTTCAAGTATTTTCCCTTCATCTACAAGATTATCATTATCATATTTAAAAAAAACCAAAACAAAACCAAAACAACAACTTCGTAAAGACATGGTGGCAAAGTATTTAAAATGCTTGACCTAGAAAACTGAAGAAAGCACAGGCTACCCGAATCTAATTGACGTTACTTAAAGCAGTAGCCCTACACAGACTCGAGAGCTTTGTAAGGTGACACACAGTTGGACTCCATGAGCTGCACTTGTACCAACTGTGAGGTTCTGTAACTCACACACAAAAGTACATGCTGGAAGAATGCATACGTTAAACTACATTTGTACTTACAAAAAGGATTTTGGAAGAGAGAACATGTGAATGAAACAGCCATGAAAAAGCTTCAGTCCTACCAGGAAGCCAGTCAAGACCATCATCGGGCATTATTTCTGACAAATAGTCCTAGCCTTATGTAATCAGAATTTGTACACTTCGTACCAGAATCTGTGTAATTCTGATTTGTAATACCTTACAAATCTCTTTGATTTTAGCCTGAGGTCACAGAAGTATTAGCAATACTTCTAATGGTACTGTTTTGTAATGAAAAGGGAAATGGAAAAACAAAAAAAATCCAACCATATTCACAAAGCTGGAAAAATGACAGAAGAAATACCAGTACTATGACAATAAGAGGAAGTGTTAGATTTATGCATTGTGAAATAAATCTGGAAAGTAAAAGAAACCATAATTAAGACCAAAGCAGAAAGAGAGACAAGGCAGTCAGCACTGTTGCAATAGATTGCTCAAATAAGCATTAGAAATAAAGAAAACGGGAAAAAATGAAAATGAAGTCTTAAAAACTTCAAAGAAATGACACTGGCAGAAAAAGATGAAATTGAGCTAATGGTTATTAGTAAGACATAGAATATGATGAACTAAGTACTACAAAAATGGAGTATGATATTTCTGGAAGGGCAGAATGTTTTCTAAATTATATTTTCTATGTATTAATATTTGTATATTTACACATATTTTCTAAAATATAAGCTCTGCATTAAACATTTAGTCTGACAGGTGACTTATTTGGACTAAGTCTCTCAAATTTTTATGGAACTCACTATTTTAGGAAGATTCCCTTCTTTCTTGTTTACTGTGTCACCACAGACAAGTTCAGATTCTGGAAGAAATTCTACTGGTGAGAAGTATCCACTGGTCTGCACACCTTTTGTGAACTGCGCTCCTTTTTTAATATTTTGGTTGTTGGCTGTAGAAAACACAAACTAATTAAATCATGTTTCCACTTGAAAATATCCCACTATATATCTATCTCTCATTTTTAATGATTCGCAGCAAACATAAGAGACTATATCGGAGCCAATGGAAGTGGAAAGTATTGACAAGTTTCACACAGTTATTTTCAGCATCTGTAAAAGCTAATTAAAAACAAACTGCATGCAAAACTTCTATAAAAAAAAAAAACCAACCCCACCTTAAAGTTACTTATAAAGTCATTACAGTTTACTGAATATTTGTTAAAAGATCCCCAGAAAATATCTCATTCATCTTACTGCTTGTCACAGAAGCTACATGTAGAGAAGCAAACTCATAAAATTAAAATTCGCTTATTTGCATCTTTGGAACACATACGCTTATCTCTATGGAATGACATTTTTAAAAATCTGAACCTAAAATGGAATAATAGTAGAGTATCTATAATAAAATGAGCAGCAGACAAACTGTTTGAAGTGCTGGCATTAAATATTTAAAACAGTCCCATAAATTCCTGCTGCTTCTGACAAGTAGATTCTACTGATCCAGCAAAAATAGTCCAAGCACACACACACACACATACACACATAAGCATACATACATGTATACACACACAGCATAAGGCTTGAGCCTGCCTTGTCACATCAGAAGAAATCACTGCACTGATACTTTTAGAAGATTATGTTCTGGGACATATGTACTCTTTGAGGAAATAAAAGAGTGCAGCTCATCTGATAGACAGTAAATTTGAATTAGTAAAAAATAAAGAAAAAACATCACCAAAATATTCATAGCACTGAAGTTACCTATTTTTAAAGTGTCTGTAATTTAGTGTCATGTAGACATTATCTATGACCTACTAGAGAATTTACTAAACAATCTTCCCCTCTTCCTTCACCTAGGAACATCTGGTGTGAAAGGAATTAAGAACGCTGTTCGATGCAGTTCTGGGTTTTGGTTCTGCTGCAGCTACAGAATACTCAAAGAAAGAACGTGCCCCTCTTTGTAACCAGTGCTGTGCTGGAAGCAGTGCAAAAAAAGTCAACATTCTTGAGCAAGCAGTGGTAGGGTCAAACACTGAATGGCATGAATAATACAACCTAGCAGAGTAATTGCAATGTGTCGCTATTAATTTTTCTGCCTTTATTGCTTTATATAAGTTACCTCTTTTTCTTTGTATAATATCCATGTCTTTTCTTGGTGACAGCTTCAACATACGATTAGCATATATATTTTTTGCTTCAAGTTCTCTTTCTTTTTCCTGTGAGTGAAAGAGGTAGATATAACAATGTTACTACCATTTCATTTACTAGTCACTAGCAAAGCTGTAAATGAAATTAAAAATACACGTTGTAAATAGAAACAGAGCCAAGTAATGTATAGTTACATCCAATGTTTTAAGGAGGAGAATCACATTTCTAACTTTGCTTATGCTACAAGAAAGTAGATAGAACTTTCTTCCCAAAAAACTCATTAGCAAAATGTTCTGGGGGAAAAAAAAAAGCAAAGCATCTCTGCAGTGAAAATAAAACTAAATGCCAATGCTTCCATAAACATGAATAAGACTTACAATGTATGTATAGATTGCACAACTGAATTTTCGGTATTGTAAAGAGTTAAACATTTCAATGCTAGTAATGTTACTTGGCACAGGGCATGTCAGTACCAGGGAGCAGAGGCCCACTGCATCATAGAGGTAGAGACATATTCTCCTTTCACGACATTTATTGAATAAAATACAGAAATGGACAGTAAGTTATCAGAAATAACGTGATAATGAAAATATTTTCAAAATATTTCAAAATAGTAAACTCTCCACTAACAAATCAGGCCTAAAACACTTACTCTAAACAAGTGTTTGAGCTACTAACGCTACTGCTACTTGCTTGGTGGGTGGTACGGTGGTAAACTGGTGCATTTCCATTATATGTCTGAGACCTGGGGTTTCAAGGGGCAACAATG
>NW_009626886.1:63276-74528 GCF_000690535.1 Cariama cristata
GGGGGGGGGGGGATGCAAATAAACCTTTGCACATATTTAGCAACATACGTGGATATCACGAATAAATGAAATTAGTCTTTACACAAACCTACTGTAATGCAAGTACACTAGTAACATAAACTACTGTATATACCTGCACAATGAATTTTCAATTCAAGCCTTCAAAACCTAATTTTCCAGTATATCTTGTGGTTTAATCACAATGCTGGGCTATGTACTTGATCTTGCTTTTCTTAACTAGTGCTAACAATAATGATTAACATGGAGACATTCCTGTTATAAACACTGTAGGGTCAGAGCACAGAACATTTCAGTTTAAAGCAGGAAAAGAACTCCCATGTGGTATATAATTAAGTACATACCAGAAAGTGCAGTCACTGGTAAACTATTCAAACCTGACTACAAATACTTCCGAAGATAAAATGCCAGAACATGGTTAGCAACTTGTATTGCCTCACATCTTACCTTCAGCCTCTGATTTAGTTGGTGAAGCTCTTCTTGGAGAACTCTGTTTACTTCTTGAGCCTCATACACCTTTTTTTTCTTTGAATGTAACTCTCGTTGAAAACTGCTACCACTTAACTCAAGATTTTTTTCCAGATCCTTCAATTAAAACAAAATAGTATTTTTTTAATAACTGAAGTACTTTTTTAATAATCCAATTACTTAAATAAAATTACAGTAAACCAGCATTTCGGATTCAGGTATCAGCTCCACCATTCCTGTAACACTGAATACATTTAAATCCTTAATCCTAACTTCGAAGGGGCAGACAGAGCACCTGCAGATGCTGCGGCTCATCCTTCTGGAGTATTGAGAGGTGATTTGAGGACATAATGGGAACACACACTACTTTCTGCAAGGCTCTTGGCACAGTGGACCTCCAGATCTCTAAGACAAATCTCAAACTGATGGTTAAGAAACAGAATACCTCCCTGAAAGTGCAGGATTAGAAGGAAGAAGACAAGAAGTAATTTTTAACCTTTCTACTAGAAACAAATTTGTGACTGTGATTTCATTTACATACCCTCGTCTTGCAATAGCTGTTTTAAGTGAATCTGTAATGATGACAGAAGGAAAAAAAGTAGAAGAAAATCCCTTACTTTTTAGAGCATGATTCATTTTAACATTATCCCATACTACAAATCTGAAATACCTCATCATAAAACTACAGATGCCAGATGGTGACACTACAGGGTGAGATGATTTGGGTAACTCAGCAGTTTATATCTTGGTATTTTGGGATTTATTTTATGAAAGCTTAGTTTCCAGCTTAATCCTTTGGATTTCCAGATCTATTATCTCTGTAATATAATTTAGGTTTAATTACTAATACAGACATCAAACTTTAACACCATGTTAATGACCAAAATAATTTCAGCTAAAAATAGTATTGCATACAACTACCAACAGTTTAATAGTGTTAACACAGTTATTTTTAAATAAGATGAGTTTTTAGATGTTTACAATGTAGACATGTTTACAAAAATGTAAATATTTTTGCTGAAAAAATTAAAATATATTGCACAAAATTCTTAAAATGGATACCCGTAAAATGTTCTAAAGCTCATTTCGGTATGAAAAAAATTGCTGTAATTTTGTTCAGCTCAGCTCTCAGATGTGCAGAATAGTGGACAATCAAACACTGCGTGAATGCAGTTGACAAAATTGAGAAAGAATTACTATATGTATGTTTTCTAGAATTTTAGTATACAGTTCCCTAAATACCTAGAAAATTTGTAACAAATGCTTCCCCTCCAAGAGGATAAATTAGATTGCATAAAGTTGTATTATAGCTGCATGCATTTCTGAAACATTACTAGTTATAAAAACACTTAAAAGCACAAGTCCACAGTATATATTCTGACAAAATATACTTAATTTGTAAACAGAAATTTGAATGCACAACTATCAAGTATGTAACTATATAATCACCTTGGAAATAATTTACTTGATGCTACTGATGTGTCAAAAAAAAAAAAAAAGGAATTATTTTCTATTTGCTCCATAATTGTGAAGAACTACAATTCATGAAGCTCATTATGGTAAGAAATATCTGTATCGGAATTTCTTACAAAAAGAAAGTCATCTCACCTTAATTCTTTTTTCACTGTCCTCTAGCCTGCTCTCTGCAAAGGCTAGTTTCTTTGCCAGGTTGTCTCTTTCGGCAAGGTGCTTATCTGCAGACAGCTTTTTCAGTTTCTGCAA
Source organism: Cariama cristata (assembly GCF_000690535.1). Lineage (NCBI taxonomy): Eukaryota > Metazoa > Chordata > Aves > Cariamiformes > Cariamidae > Cariama > Cariama cristata. The sequence goes on from NW_009626886.1 coordinate 65,485, forward strand.
GACGGTTTTTGTTCTGTACAGTTCATCTTCCGAATCTTTCAGCCGTTTCTCAGATGCACGTTCTCTCTCTTGAGATTTTCGTAGGTGCTCCCTTAATATTCTAATCTCATTGTTGTGCCGAGCAAGGAGCAGAGAGATTTCGTTTTCTGTATCTTCAAACTTATTCAAGGCTTTCTCCTGCCTGTGCTGAAGCCTCTTCAGTGCCCTGTTTTCCTTCTGCAGCTCATCTAGTTTGATGTGGAGTTCAGCCAGTTCATTTCGGAGCTCATTGATTTTCAGCAGTCTAGCAGAAAGGACTCTTTTTGTAACAAGATCTATATCTTTGGCAGGAGAATCCTTAGTGAGGCTCTCAGAACGGAAACCCCACCGTGTCCCTCTTTTGCTTGGTGCATATTTGGATTCCAATTTCTTTGTGGCTAAGAGGGGAAAAATAAGAAGCATGTTTACTGTAAGACAATGCAGTTTGTCTATTCAGACATCCTTGGAATAAAGCTCTGCCTCAAACAATTTTACAATACTTAGCAGAGATTGCAGCTTTCAAACCAGACTACAAAAGGCATATACATGATAGACTTACGCTCCTTTTGATAGATAAAAAAATGGAGATTTAAGTCTGTGATCTACTGTAAGAGGTAGTATTTGCAGCCATCAATATAGGACCATTGTAAAGTAAGCATCTGCAAATGGTATCAGAAATAACAGTCATATTTTGTTAATATTTGATATTGCTTATTAAAATGTTTTAGAAATACTGTACTGATGCATACAATATTATCAATTGCTTTTAAAACAGCAACAATTAGCTGAGCGTTAGCTAGTTATGTATTATGCAAGATGTAATTCCCTCAGACAAATGCAGTAGTATTTTCAAATCCAGCTGCCACGCTTACAGACAAAACAGCAGATTTCAAAGGCTCAATGCAAAAAGCCTCCAAAGCAAAATTATAAATCCCATGAAAATTCAGTTCTCCCCTGAATACTTTATTCTTGTATTGCAAGTTATTTTCCACACAGTATCCTTATTTTATTACTAGTATGCATCACTTGCATTCCTATTTTATATTCTTATTTTATTATCATCCCCATAGCTAAACATTTTGTTTCTATCTTATTTGCCTCTGAAGCCCCACTCAAAGAATAAAGCATACAATTCACTAAAAATATCTATTAAAACAACTGAATATATAGAGTGCATAATTCACTAAGGTACATCAGCATTCAGAAGAAACATACTGAGCAGTAGCTTATAATTCAGGCTTGAAAACTGGGATACAGCAATAGTGCAGTTACCTATACACAGACAGTGTGTGTGTGTGATAGAAAATTCTTCCTCCTCTTTGGCGCTCATCATGTTTCTATTCCACAGAGAATATTTTGCAGCAAAAATAACAGCTTTAAAATAACTTCTTACAATTTCTTCTAAACATTTTGCACAAATATTCATTTTCTGCTTGACGCTCATTTTTTCCACAGCTTGGGCAAACAAAAGAAGCCTCTTTTTTCCCTTTACAAAGAACACTTATGTCACATTCAGGTGTGAAGAGATTATCTAATACATGCACCGCAGGAATGATGCCACTCTTATCACCAACTAAGGGAATTCCCATCAACACTAGAATTCCAGCCCCTTCAAGAATTTCTCCACATTTAGGGCAGAATAGAAAATTCCAATACCAAGTTTGCACTTTTGACCATACAGTTAAATTAGGGAATAGTGTCTTTCAAGAACATCATGAGATTCACACTACCTTCATGTAATAATTATGTTCAATTCTGGCTATGTAATCAAAGAACTAGTCATTCATTTTCCCCCTGCAAATTAAATAGCACAGTGGAACTGCAGTTTTTGTTTCCCAGGTAGCTAACCCACAACTGCTATGGAGAAGACGCCACTTCTGAACACAGAGAAGCTTGGCAAAACACCAGTTGCACCAGGACACCAACACTGTCAAGGATGTGAAGAGATACACTCCCTGGGCAAATTCAATATTTAAGGTCAGATCTGGCAGACACTCTAGATGGTAATGTTGACCAAATGATTCATATGGTATCAAGCACTTATGAATGAAACAGAGTACTTGCTCAAGAAAGGCAGGATATGCTCTGACTTCACCAGAAAATGTGTGCAATTGTTTAGAACAAGCTGTCATAGTGTGGCAGAAAGGTTTCACATCCCTACTTCAGCCCAGGACCGGTATAACCATTCTCTCCCTTCTTGTAGGGATGGCCGCTTCTCCACAATCTCAATCGAGAAAGCAGCTTATGTAGGTGCGGTGTGTCTGAGGGAGCTCAAAGTGTAGGTATTTAATCCCAAATTGGAGATATTCTACCATCAGGGAAGGATCAAGAAAAACCTTTGAATTTCCACATGAATCTAACTTTCACCAAACCCGTTTTCTCTCTCTTGCCACATTGGCGGTCTTTTGTTTGTTTGTTGAAAGTACACAGTATTACGCTGCAAAGCTTAGTCAACTAGACTTCAACAAGAAAGATATCTTTAGGGTATTTTGTCAGAGGAAATTTTAACAATTGTCTCTTTCACAGACTGCATAGTAAGGACTGGGTCCTTGGCCTCGAGTTTTTTGTGAAAGGCAAAAAGAGAGCATCAGCATGATTCAACAAAAGGCTAGTATAAGAGTCACATTCACTTGTTAAGAAAAATACAAGTAATTCTGAAAATCACCAAAAATCCTCCTCATGCAGGAACAGGTTAATTTCAGTTTTCAATGGTGAAGTTACAGTCTACCTGCTCTTTGTAGCATAATTCACATGAACCTTATTTGTAGATTCTCATAATGCTAGTTTCCCACTTTTATTTCAGCTTTCAAAGATAATTAACTCTTTGGAGCAGTTACAAAGCAGATTTCTGCTGTCTACCTACCTTGGTAGTGCACAAGGCTATTTGAAGTTTGTGTTTTGTGACCTCTTTTTTCTTGGCTTGTAGATGGATAGCTCGGTGTTGGTGACTGGCCAGATGAATGAGATGCACTACCTTCGTCTGAATAATAGGAGTCACTATTTTTATCCTCATCTGATTTCCTGTCGTGTTCAGAATCCGGGCTCCTTACTCTTTCTCCCATTTTTCAGATTTAATGGCTTTCCAGATTTTTCTCAAAGACTGTTCATTTTGACACAAAGGATCTTTCAGTTGTCACAATGGCAGCAGCTGGATTATTTCCTTCGGTTTATCACCTTCATCTCCAAAGCATGAGATCTCTGCAGTGCAGTTCAGCAAGCAGTAGCTATCATTCAGAATGTGTTTTTCCTATAACAATTTAGAGAGAGAGAAAAAGGTGAGAATGCTTTTGCTGTTTAGTTAAGAAAGAAGGGTAAAAAAAATGTAAAATTATTCAGGATTCCTACAACCTTATGCCACGTGCTGTGCTACATTACCCTTATTATTTATATTAAATGGGACAGACGTCACTCTAGGAACACTACTAGTATTATATAGTCGGTAGTTTCAGGCACTTTGTCCCCAAAAGAGAAATCAGAAAATTAACACAGCTAAATCTAGAGTAAGAAATTACTCCCAGGTTAGACAGCGGGGAAAAGAAGCATTTGGAAAACAAAACAGAGGACAAGTGAAAGTTTGATGCTATTCAGGAAACTAATTTAAACATATTTTTAAACTTTTTAACCAAATGAATGAACTTATTGAAGCAACTAGAATCGAGATATTTGTAGAATTTGACTAAATCTTCCATATCTCAATTTCTGACACTCCAATAATGTTAAATAATGGACTTGAAAATCAGTTGTCCCATTTGTTTGGGGGACCTTCTGTCCCTAACTGCTAATGAGACTGTACCTATGTATCACAGCCTTTGCCCTGGAAAGTACTTTTGTACCGTGCAACACCTACTGTTTCATGCCTTCAAGAACTGGCAGGAGCACACACATTTGTGTCACGTGCTTTATAGGGAAATGCAAATGTAGCCTTTCGGGGGTTTTCTATCTGATAAGAGAGACCACACTGCTGGTAAACATTACATCTGCAGCAGGTATAAAATGAGACGGGCTGTGCCTGCAGCTTGTCTTTTGACGTAAACTGAAAAATCCCCTAATGTCAAGGTAAAATTACCTCATTTTGCATTTTTGGAGACACTTTCTGAGAATATAATAGAGCAAATATATCCAAAATTTTCTTCACCTTCTCAGTCAAAACAATTTTCTCATCAGTTTAGGAAGTATTTTACTGACTACGCTCCGCCTCCCATGTCTCGTCTCTCTCACCACTCTTCACAGCTCTCAAGCTTATTTCACCATCTATCTCCCTTCAAATCAACTTCAAGACATCAAGCCTCTAATGGGTGAACAAACAGGACCTGCACCAGAGCCCACCAGTTCTGCCTGTTGAATGACATAAGTTCCTGGGCCATTTCTAAATGCTAAAGCAAACTACACACAAAAAATTGAGCAGCTTTCAATCAAAACTCCTCTACACTGCAAGGCATACAACATACCTGTAAATGAGCTGTAAATTTTTCACTGTATTATTTCCCAATAAAATAAACTTAGCATGCTTCTCAGCCCCCCTGTTCCACTGTCTATACATGCAGAATTGCATAGCCAAGCAGAACAGAAATGTCAGCTGCCAAGACAGTTTTCAAATTCAAGCTTTCTGGCCCAGTTAGCACAACTCTGCCTCCAGTGACTGGAATCCATTTGCCATAATCTGTATAGACGGAATTAGAGGAATAAATATCCCAAGTGATTTCTAAACTGGGAAGCTGCTGGGAAACTAATACTATATTATTTGGAAGACAGTGTTTTTCTTTACTTAGGGACTAACTTTCCGAAACAATGTTTTTAATGTTTTTTAAGCACCTAAATATTTTCAAAGTGGTCCAAATAAGTTACAGGCCTAATACTTATGTCAGAGAGGTTTCTGATGAAAACTAAAATTGCACTGCAAAGCCCAGAAAGAAGACAAGCTATGCTTGAGATCCCTTGTCCTAGAGATTGCTAAACACATGCTGGAAGGTAACAGTTCTGTGAACATTCAAATGATCAGTAATGACTGTTCTTTTTTCTTCTGAAACAATGCAGTTATTAAAGATATTTCAAAAGTATATACCTAACCGTAACTGTACCATCTTCTTTAAGTGTAACGAAGACCCTCAGACATGTTCATGAGTGCAAAACTAAGATCATGTGAGAATATTAGAACATATGAGGGTGCACCCCTACTCCCAAACAGCTCCAGTCCTAAATCCTGGCCTCACAAACATCTGTGCAGAATGGATGTTATTTTGCTCCTTGAAGAGCAAACTAAGCCCAAACTGAAACACAGGCAGGGTTTTGGGGACAACCTCTTCTCTAGAGGGTGCACAGGCAAGACTGCATCAGCTCTGTCTCCCCAGGACAGAATCTCTGGGAATACAATAAATATAAAATAAAATATAAATGAACATATTTATATTAAAATACTAAAATAATATAAAATACAAAAGTACTACTCTGGAGGACTGTAACACAGACCTCATATTATGACAGTCACACTGACTGAACAAAAACATTAAAACCAGTAGTTGCGTTTGTAACCCACACAAAGCGTGGTGCTGTCATTGAAGCCACAGGCTTCATGTCCAGCTAACAACATGGACCACAAAACTTGTCAGACTTTGTCTGAACTCGTGCTGCGTGCCTGGAGCTTTGCTACAGCTTATTTAGCTGTAGTTAACAACCAGGGAACTTATCTAATTTTTTTAGCTTTTTGCTTAGCTTTGTACAATTGTCTAGCACCTCCTGTTACATTTATGTTCAGAAGTAACAGAGAGCAATAACAAGTAGTTATTCTGTGCAGAGCCAGCTATCTACAACCTTTGCAAAAATGCAGCATAGAGGAGTACAGGCATGGGGTGACTGCAGGGGCCTGAAAACACAAACACAGGACAATACTGGGGTCCTAGGCTGGAACAGCTCATCCGTGCTCAACTACTGGTCATCAACGGGATGCAGCCTTGGGAGCTGGGTAAAACCAGCTTTACAGGCAACATATAGAACAAAGAACAAGTACTCAACATATGTAAAACACACCACATGTAGGAAATTCAGATGTAATGTGGAACCACGAACCAATGAATAGAACACAACAGAATAGAATAAAGAGCAAAGCACACAGTGCGTTAACAAGCGTATAAAAATGATCCCAAATGGATGCAAGGCAAGGAGGAAGAAGCCATCACCACCCTCCTCCTGCCAGGGTGGGATTTGGGATGCTGATGACTTGCTTTAAAGATTACCCCCTCCCAGTAGAAGCCAGTCAAGTCCCAGAGGGAGAGTGGGTGGGCAAAGATAATACCAGAGAAAGGATTTGGTACTAGAGCTTGTGCCTGTATCACTGTAACCATATATAGCTTGAAATGTGTTAGTATCTGGACTAATACTAAGTCTTTGATTAGACCGTTAAGATTTTAATTACACTAACACTCAATTGTTGGCCATGCATCTAAGACGTGTTCCCTGTTTTGCTCGTAACAACACGCTGCATAAAACCAACTGGCAGGAATTCAAGCAACCTAGTCTGTTACTTAGATGGCAAGTCTGTCCCAGGGCCACAGGGGCACAAGTGGCATCCACAGGAGTCCTGGACTCCAGGAGTGGGCACATCAGTGTTAGAGGCACCACCACATCCACAGGTGTTAACCTAGGCCTGTGTGGAGACAGGGATTACTCCATGGAGCAAGTATCTTCAATACTGTAGATATAGCCAAGATAGACGCAAATTTTCTCCGCCTTCAGGACACGGAAGGACAGAAAGAAATCATCATGTACAGACTTTTTCTTGAGAAGAAAACAAATATGAATGAAAACAAATGGGACTGCATTTAGGAAAACCATAAATGCCTACAGTTCAATCATCAAGATGTCTAATTATACATATAAAATGAGAACACTCACTTTCACTTACTGACTTAAAGCTGATCAGTTATTTTATAGTCCCACAAGTGTTCACTAAAGAGGCAATAATCTTTCTGGAGAATGCTTTTCATAACTCAGTGTATTTAAAACAGACTAATTGTAAGAGCTGGAGGATTAGAATTATCCATCACTTCTGTACTGGATATTCCTCACTTTTGAGAATATTTTGCTAAGTATCATTTTGACATACAGCAACATAAGTGAACAGTAATTTTTGATGTGTTTTGGAAGTACTTCGAAAAGCAATGGACTGAAAACAAATTGGAAAAAGTGAACCAATAAAAGCTCCCTTGAAGAATCACCAAATCCACTTTCTGAATCTTCAAATGGTTTTCAGTTTTACAAATCGGTAATATTATCCTATTTTCCAGGCAAAACAAGAAACCATAGTCTGTCAAGTCTTGCCAAATTCAGTTTTCCACCAGTTTATAACGTAATTTGATTAACATAAAGAATGCACGGTTAATCTTGAGAACAAATGAATCACTAGGATTTGAGTTTTACTTCAGTTAGCCTAAGGACTGTCTAATTAAGAAATGCTTTGGTTCATTGACTTTTCAGTTGTTACCAACCAGTCTGAGTTGATTATAAAGTAAGCTCAACTTGTGTGAGTAAGATCCACAAAGATATCTATTTTCCCCTTGTACATTTAATAAGTTTGTGAGCAGTGAAACATTGTGGGTTAGCAGTGAGTCTACTAAGCTCCACCACCACCACAACTCCAATTCCCTCCCCCCAAAAGCTCCATGCATGCTTTCAGAAGCCTAATGCATTGAGATCAGATCAGTATAGACTGGCTGAAGTAAATCTCGGACTTGTATAAACTTTAGAAATAGCTTTGTTTCCAGGATTTCATACTCCTTCACTTCAGCAATGTCTATCTATTGTTATTATTTACCTATTTTGTATTGAAAACATGCTCATTATTACAAAAACTAGTCAAGATTCAGGTCACTGCAAAAGATGTGACAGACAAGACAGAGAACACAAAACAACTCCAATGGTGACAGAAAACTGTCTCCCTATCACTCCTAAGTAAATCACAGAAACAGGAACCAAACTACTGTATGACAGGTATTAAGCAATAGAGAGAAAGGAAAATTACTAATTATTCTCTCACAGTATACCCAGAGCTTAGTTCTGCAACACAAGACTCATAAAATTTTTTAAGTAGTTTTTCAATCTTAATATCCTTCAAAGACCAGAAGAAGCTAGATGTTTTTACTGGTCACCATATGACACTTCCTGAGTACAAATGCTGACCTCTAACGGTCCACTCAGTTTTTCCACCTATTCTGAGAGAGGGACAGCGCAAGAAAGAGCCAGCTTCAGATAAGTACAAAAGCATCAATCTAGATTATTAAAGTGCTGAACTTAGAGCAAAGAATAACTTCAAAAGAAATTTGTCTCCCTCCTCTTCCTCCACCCATTTTTTTCACACCTAAATATTGTAGTTTTTCCAGAAAAGAGAGGAGCGAAAGAATTAACTTGTATCACGTCAAAATATATTCAATGCGGAGCAAATATTTTATTTAGGAAGCTTTCTGCAGCTGCTAACTTAACTGTATGCATTTCTTCTAGGTTTACCAGCTTTTGGGGAATGAAAATGCTATATGGTTTTAAAAGCCAATGTTAAATTTATTTGAGACTGTAACAGTAATACTTAGTGCTTCTTTCATCAGCAGATCTCAAAATGAAAAAGTTGCTGTAAGTCCCAGGTCAGAGATGAGGAAACCGTAGTCCTAATAGTTAATACACAGGCCAGCCTTACAACCAGGAAAAGAGATTATCTTCCTAAATCCTTTACCAAGGAGGCCCATGCTGTCGCTCATATTTCCACCTATATCTCCAGCGTGTGTAGACTTACCTAGTTCAACTTAGTCATTCCTGAAAGCAGCTCTCCAGTTCCCAAAGGGTAAGTAAGCAATTTTCCTTCGCTGTAGAGAAGTTCTTAAACAACATATCGAATATTATGTTTAATTAACACTTTTTAAAACAACTAACGACTACACGCGAGAGTACATTTTAATTGCAATCATTTAACCCTACAATAAATGACTTCTGAGGAAAGGGGCTGAACGTTGGCGGCCACACGTACAGCACTTTTGGGAAGGCCT
>NW_009626887.1:0-20705 GCF_000690535.1 Cariama cristata
CTTTCTGGGAGCCGCACTTGTCGGTCCAGCAGGCAAGAGTCGTTCGGCTCCTGGAGTGATGGGCTGCAGGTCCCCTTTCTGGGGCACAGAAAGGCAAAGGAGGGCCCTGGGGCAAACTGAAAGGAAAAAAAGCTGATGGTGGAGAATAGTAAAAGGCACCCAGAAAACTGTGGGAGAGGGGAGAAGGCTAAAGGAAGAACTTCGTTGCCCACGGCTGCAGGATAAACACCGGGCCTGGAGGCTCACCAGAAGGGCACATGGAGGGCTCGGAGGCAACCCAAAATGTGAGTTCAGGGTTCTGAGGCACATAAAAATGCAAACGGGACATTTCAAAACGTCCTCAAAAATCTGAGAACATCAGAAAGCAAACTGGGGGACCCGATGGTGCACCTAGATGAAAAAGGTGGTTCCCGCAGGGCAAGTGCAAGTCCTTGGGGTGTGTGGGAAGGCAAGTGAAAACCACAAGGCATAGGTTTCTACAGCATTATCACTGGTGTACTTGGGAGTAAGTCACCATGTAAGAGCCTGTGTGTGCATCTGTGTCTCCCTTCCACCTTCTTGGGATTGTTCCCACCACTGTCCTCACTTTCATTATTGAATTTCTCATGCAAGGACAGCATGTAAGCGGACACTTTTTAGTAACTGACTCATTTGCTTGCCTTGCCAGATGTGCAGTGGCTGCTGGATGAAAACAAGAGGTCTGAAAAAGTCCTGGCTATTACCAGGAGGGATATGGACAATAGGACAAGGAGCTCCAGAAGACCTTGGTGAATCCACATCCTCAGTACTGTACGCTGTCACATTCTCTGCACCTTAGGAAGGACAAGGTTTTGAGTTGGAAAGGTACAAAGCTACCATCTTGTATAAGGTGAGCCTAAACAGGCTGCAGTTTCTAACATCCCTAACGGTGGAGGATATGAGAGGCATGGATTGCAGAAAGAGGCAAGACTTACGCACTCTTCCTAAATAGCATCTCCTGTGCTACTGTTAGGGACAGGGTACTGGTACAGATGATAGCTCCGGCCCAGTAGGACGCTTTGTATATTCTTAGGACACATGGTACAGAGAAGAATGGAGTGGAAAAGTTGTTATGTTTTAATTACTTTCACAGCCTCTGTCTTGTATACTGTTCGGCTCAATCAGTTTCTTTGTATCGTAGACCTCTTTCTCCACTGAAACAGTAAATACCAATCGCAGTGGCTGAAACCCTGAAATGATTAGGAATGTCATAATTAGATTGCAGAGGAAAACATATCTGTACATTTTTGAGTCTCTAAACACAGTATAGCTCAGAAATAAAGATCAAAATTTTATTTCCATGTTGGTAATAAAAATAATTCCATGACTTCTGTAAAGCATTGCATAAATGCTATAGTGTAGAAAAGTTTTAACAAGTGTTAACAATCTTAAACAGTTCACTACAAGTAAATGAGTATGCATTATAAATAATGTTTTGTATTAAGAACAATTTCATTCACAAAATCATTTCTGTCAGTACACTCAAAACATTGACGGCTTACATAAATTAGAGTAAAATTTCCATATTTATTTAGGGTCTGATGATGACCACAGTTACACAAGCAGAGTGTGACAGTAATAATATTACTACCTATATGTAATACTAGGATACTCTGAATGGCAATACAGAACAAAACAAGTATGTCTTTAATAATCTGCTATTCAAAGACGACTAATAATAAGCCTATAACATGCAGTTTGGGATCTATCTGTAATTAGCATACTTCTGGTTAAATTACAGCTCCTAACTGTAAAAACTCTGAGAAATCACAATTTTAATCTGTTATTCCCCAGGCTAAAATAATAGTGACAACATAATGACATTCACATAAAAAATTATATTCTTACATAAATTAACACAGAACTTTGTCAAATACCAAAATGAATCTTGAAAATCTATTTGGTTTGCTTTTATGTATTTTGTAAATTCAGCAAATTACTGTACTGTAGTCTTGCTAAAATATAATTCTAGTGTATCCAGTTTCTAGATAGTGTATATAGTACAAGGATGAATGCTTATAAAGGTCAGGTTTCACTTCTGACTTCTTCCAAATAGTCGTCTCTAGTCAACTGCATATATTTTATTATCCTCCATTTTAAAGTACTAGTGTAAAAGTACATATTTATTTGTATTTGCAATTGACTTGCTTTAATAAGATACAGAAAACTTTGTTTGTAATTTTTCACAAAAGGAATTTTGTGAAGAACAACTTCTTATTTTCATATGACTGCTATGTATGATGATGCATGGTTCAAGTGATTACCTAAGGATTCATCTATAGTTATAGCAAGCTGCCCAGTCTGAGAATTTCACCCATAGGTATATTTCTTTTGTATGTGTTTTTTCCTTCTCCACAAAATGGTTTGTTGATAGTTTTTAATATGTCTGTAACTCAGGACCAAAGAAACTTACAGGGAACACCTGCAAAATTTCCAGTACTGATATTACTATAGGATACACATCATTATTTTCAAGATTCACCGTTGTAAAACACAAAACATACAACTTTAAAAAGCAACAGACTTACCATATTAGTTCATTTCCTCTAAAAATGCAGCACTTATAAAATCTGAATGTCAATGTGATGATTCACACTGCAAGTGCTGTTTACATTCTTTTTTTGTTGGTGTCGTGAGATTAGGAAAATCGCCTGTTACTACCAAAAACAAAAGGGACCACAAAATAGCCCTAAGACACAGGCAAATGCACTAAAATACACATGAAGAACTATAAACTTTGACAAGACAGCACAAAACCACGCTTCCATATCTTGTGGGTAACAAATGTCACATAGCTGCACATGGGCAGCACAATGTGGCCTAAGCTGTTTTCTTCTAAAATACCAAGCAAAAATTTTCACTAAGATATTTCTAAATGTTTTTGTGAGCACAATGATTGCAGAATGCTGTTCCACACTAGATAAATATAGTAAACCGGTGTCCAAAATAACTGCTTGTTTCAAAAATATGTAACACATTTTCAAACTATAATTACACATTAGTCTTTGATTTGCTCACTGTTTAAAAAAAAAAGACAAACCTTAGACATAACTAAATTTGCTTTAGTCTAAAATGCTGTTAAGGTTCAAAAATCAGTCTTTTTCATAGACTGCACTGGTGCAAAAAATACATTAATACCTACCACCAAACTTGGTGATCCAAGTTCCTTTTTTTAGAAGCCTAAAGCTGGCTACACCTTTAAAACGGCAATATTTTATTTTAGGACAGAAAAGTGTGTTTGAAAAATGCAAATACAGTCCGATTTTATACTTCTCTCAGTACAAATGTTTTAGGGGAACTGCGTTACAGTCAACAAAATCACGTTATTAAACCCAACTTCAGTCTTTAAAGTGATCTTCAGACAAAATTTTGAAACAGAAGCAAGTAGAAATGTATTTAACATTTTATCCTACTTCTTCCTTCCCAAAAGGCCTGCAACGTTCCTGCCGATCGACATGTCTTAGGAAAGCAGCGACAAGTCTGTACATTTAGTTCTCACAGAAAATGTGTAATGATTTTTTGCTAACTCAAGCCTTTGTACAAAGAATGCTAAAACCAAAAGGAGATCGTGATTTCAGTACTACTGGCTTGGGCCCTTTATTTAATGCTGATACAGTTCTAAAAGCTCTATCTCGACAATAATAACTTTAGTATACATCTTGATTTTTGTTTTAGCATGACTGAACTTTAAATAGATTAACTCTTTGCTGCCTGTGTGAACTCACTTTTTGTACTGAATGCAGTAATACGGAGATACAAATCATGTAACACAGTAGTAGGTCATTTCAGTTGTACTAGTGTCACACCTGAATTTAACAGGAAAAGCAGTAATGCAGGCCATTATTCCATGTAAGAAAAGTAAACATATACAGTGTTAACATGCAGTAATTAATTTAACTGCTCCTCCTGAATTGCATGTTCCCAACTACCAGGATAAAGTAAGGATATTGCCACCTTTTAAAAGAATCACTGTGTGAAAATGCCACTGCCTGATTACATACGTAAATAATTTTGTAGTTCCTTTCAAACATGCACTACTTCATTACTGGAAAAAGTGTATTTTTAAATATTTATAAAAGTGAGAGATGTATTCTAGTTATTGTCAAATTGTTCAATACAAAATTAGGCAATAGAAATTATTTTCAAAATTATTTTTTTATGTCTTCTGCCATTTTATATGATATTGGGCATAGGCACTTGGTAATATTATATATATCGTATCTGCTTCCAATGAGTACCACACAGGTTAGGAGATGTACAAAATCTTTAAGACTACAAACATCTAAACTGAGGGAAATATGCAAATGCACAGTTGTTTACTAAAACTGATCTGTTTCAGAAAATTGAAAACATGTCTTTGAATATGAAAGCATGTGTCTCACTGTTTTTGTCTCCGCTGGTGAATTTATAAATACTATAGTATGCAGTTAACTTATAAATTGTAAAAAAACTAAGTTAGTTGTCATTTCTATTTAATCATATTATGATTTAACAGTAAAACCATGTGAAATGTTTTAAATTCACAGTACACATATAACACATCATATTATTGCATATTAAAAAATAAATGTAAGACCTAGAAAGCAGCTTGAAGCAATTTACAACATATTTCCTAACAAAACACAATAATTTAAAAGTGCTTTTATATTAATCAGTTTTTTCCAAACATCCAAGTAAACATAGTGTTAGACCGATTCCAAAATACTGGCTCTGGCATTCCACACACAACAGACATGGCAAAGGGACCATTTGTACTGTCCAGTGTGTAGTTACTGTATCTATGTATCCATCTTCTGTTAATGAAAATAACAGGTATAAACACTTTATTCAGGCATTATGGTAAGATTTATACAAAGTGATTACAGTGCAAATGAACCTAAGTAGCTTCTGCACTGGGAATGTAAGTAGAAGTCAGAAAAACCTGTGGTGGGATCAGAGAATAATGAAAGAACCTCAAGACTACACAACCTCATGAAATGACAAGTTGATATGTATAGGTGAGCAAGCCTTATTCTCTATCTTAAAGCAACTAAGTTTCTCACATCAAAATGGAAATCAATCTAGCACTATTAAATGGATTAATTATGAGTGATATAATTCTTATATAAAATACAAAACCATAAAATTATTTAATTCATGAACATGATATGAGTACTATGCCTGTATGTTACCACAGGTGGTTTTTTTTCTTGCAGCAGGGACATTCTTCTTGTGCAGCTGCACAGTGATCACAAAGTACATAATGTTGACATGGATTCAGGATAATGCTACGATCACCCTCCTGACATACAACACACTTCTTTGACTGAAGCTGAAAAATCACCTGTAAAAAGATTATTGCACTCGGTGAAAATGATTCCAAAGCATACAGGTGTGTTCTAGCAGCTTTATCTAGCTTTATCTCCAGAGGTCCCTTCTAATGTCAATGATTCTATGCTTCAAGTCTGCACTGGCCTCTCTGACTACACAAAATTCTAGCAGGGAACCTCACCACCTACCTTCTAAACAAGTGAAAAGCAGGTAACTGTTTCATTTATTTAGGGTAACTATTTTTATTTATTTAGGTAGTGCCTGAAACGTTTGGGGTAAAAGCTGGCTTAAAATCTTTTTTTTAATCACCCCAAGAATTCTTGTAAACCACTTGTAATTTGTTCTGATAGCTGATCAAAAACTTAGAAGAATCCATCAGGTTGAGAAATCTGAACCATCCTCTATTCCAGAAAAGACAGACTTAATACTGAGAGCAATGTTGCTCTTTGAAATGAAATCTGGCATAAATATGTCATTGAAGGTTTCTGAGCTGCCAGTTTCAGTTTATCAAAAATAGTTATGCAGATGAAGAAACTCACCTCATCTATTGTTTCTAAATCTAAGTGCAGCCGATTTTGTAAGGAACGAAGCTTTGGCAAGGATATCTTTTCTATATCTCCATAATTTTTCATATAAGGTAATGTAGTAGATAGACAAGCAGCTAATTGCACCTTCAGCTTTTTTAAGTTATTTTCCACTTCCTCCTTCTTCTGAAGAGCGAGTTGCTTGTCCGCATCTGCGATGTTAGCACGTTCTTTTGCTTCTTGAGCCTCTTTCTGCCATGCCTCACATGCCTGGGAGAAAGATTTCCAGAATATAAAAAATAAATTTTTAAATTAACAATAGAAGAGCAAATTCAAAAACCTTCAAAGATGTAGGTAATCTCTAATTTTAGACATAGCAGTGCATTTACTGTCAATTTAACACTTCGCCCTACTTATCCTACCTTCTAATTAACAACTCTTCTTGTTTTGACTTAATGTAATTTTTAGGTATGTCACTGTTACTTGTCTGTAAACAGCCAGAAGCCTTTTTGGAGCTCTATAAATGGAACACATTTTAAGTGTTAAATTCATAATTTAATGTCAAGAGACATCAAAAACTATCAAAAAAATTTAGTACAGCTACTTAGCCACTCCTTCTCACAGAGACAACATGAAGAGAAGGAAAGGACTACAGAAAATGCACTAGACTGGCAGTTATCTACAACCTCAGTTTGACTGCTGAGATGGCTAGGTACTGTCCAGGTACACTACACAACCACAGCTGCTGGCATGCATCTACTTTTTTTGCGTGCTTATCATCTGAAAGAGGTATGGGCAGGAATGTATGTCTTTAGTTACTTAAACATCAAGATATGTTGCTGTTCAGACCTATCCTGAATATGTGTAAGTGTCCCTGTCTAGAGAGGCAGATCAACTTTCAGAAAATGAATTGCCGTTTAAAAAGCTCAGTTTATTTCATGCCACTAGCTCATTTTGAGGATGGAAAAAACGTTCCTTTGACAGATTGTAATAAAACTCTGGGTCCAGGGATAAAAAGAAAAGGAAGAGCAGTAGGAGCTGCTTATTTGTTAAAAAAAAAAAAAAAAGTAACTTAATATTACCATAAATGAGCGCACCTGTTTTACTTGTTGCCAAGATTCTTCCCATTGTTTTAGTTTTCTCTTGGCATCATCAAGTTCCTGTCTAACTCTAGTTAGTTCGTTCCCACTGGTGTTTGAACTTATTGAGGGAGTAGTGCCACTGCTTAGTACTGGGGATGGACTAGGAGAGAAATTCCCAGTTATAAAGTCCCAAATGCTCCCTGTAACACCATTCAAACCTGTAAAACAAAGGCAGAAAAAATAATCATTCTGCACACACTGCTGCAAAATGTTTCATGTGCAGAACAGATATGCCACATATGCAAAATTTATACTTGTATCTGCAGGACTCATGACATTATTTCACTACCTTCAGACATGTGACAGTCTGGAGAATGTTTACGGTATTAGAGCAACTCAGGAGACTTACGACATGTTTTTTTTCTTGCTGCTTTTAATAAAAGACAGTACAGTCCACAAAAGGAGAAGGAAGAGTGGGAATGAATTTGTATACAAAAAGCTTTGTTCATAGCAGCTCATACATAATTTTAATTCTTCCTCTTTCTCTGTTTTGTATTTTCCTTTAGCAAATGCTGCAGCTAAAATGCATTCCTCCTGCCTGTGTGCCAACTGCTACATTTTACCCCTTCCAAATGCCTCTGTAAATATCTCGCCTTCCAAGAATTCTTTTTTTCCCTTCCCTAGGAATGGAAGTTCACTCCTTGAACTTTCTGCCACATTTAACTCCATTATCAGTGGTGTTATGATTTATAATAGCTAGGCTTTGTTGTCCCGATTAAGTCCGAAGAAACATGCAAAGCCTTGGGCTGAACATTTCTTACCTGTCACTGAGTTCCCTCTTACAATATACAAAGTGCGGCTTTCAACTTACTTACCTAAAGAGCTGTGAGGAGAGGATGAGGTGCCTAACATACTATGTTCTGTCTTCAAAGGCTGAGGTTGCTGGTGGTGAGGAGCCGTAGTGGATGAAACAAAAGACTGAGACAGTGATTGTGAAAGAGAACTGAGTGGAGAGGTTGAAAGGGATGATGATGAATGTAAAGATGAGGAACGAACAAGAGAACCTGGAATATTGACAGGTGCTGAACTTCCCAGTAATCTTTGACCTATGTATGCATTAGAGGGGGGAAAAAAAAAAAAAATATTCGTTCCAAAGCAGTACACAGCTCTCTGTAAGTATTTTTCTGAAAAATGTATCAAATGTAAATTAAATTATATATTCAAATACCTGCCATTAAAAAAGAAAACTTTTATTTATCTCCTATTGCAAAAATATTTTTTAAAATGAACACTTGAAAGTAGTTTTCCAAGTGCCTGAAAACAGAATTTGTAGCTTTACACAGCAGTGGCTTCATCTGCAGCTACAAAGAAAGAGAAAACACTTTTCAGATTAAGTTATTCAATTTACTAATTTTTACAAACAACCAACGCAAGTGGAGAAACTGACTGAAACTTAAGGGAATAAGAAAAATTTGGGTTTTATTTTAACATATAAACTGGAGTTAAGCAAGTAAGACTACATACCTTGAAAATCATAGACACAGCTCAATTTCTTTCCTCTACATACTTTTGCTTTTGTTCCGTAGATTTTAAATATCAAATGTACTTAACTCTCTATGAAAACTGAGTTTGAAGCAAGGTAAAAATTAACAATAATTTAGACAAACAAATGCATTATTCGTAATTTCCCAGAATAATGATAATAATAAAAAATAGATATTTAAAAAATGATGTTCAATCATGCAGTTACTTAAACAAGCATGCACAGGTACAGTGCATTTTCCTGGTCACGAAAGAGTTCAATATTTACTGTGAAGATTTTATTCATCAATATGTTTGAATAGCAACTAAAAATTACATCACCTTTTCTTTAAAAAAATATAGCAGTCAAATGATTATACTTAAAGCAAGAGTCATGATTCTAGTTTTCTGGTTTTGCTTAAAACAGGTGAATTTATGTCATCAGACAAAACATCATTCCTTTTAGAAGTATTTCAAAACAAAAAGACAGGGATGCTCATTATAAACTGCACTGCCACAATGTCTTCAAAAAAATGTATCTTGAAATACTCATCAAATGTTACCAAGATCAGCCTCAAGACCAATTATATGAGGAGGATATAGGACAGACATATAACCACAGATGTACATAATATACCAGACAATAAATGTACACTGCTCTTCGCAAGAGGAGCAAGGAGCAAGATTAAAAAATCTGGCCAAGTAAGAATTCTCTTAAAAATTAAGAGCCAAAGTAAAGCCCCTAAACAAACACTGTATGAAATGATAGCAGAAGAACCATCTCTTTTCTGGTTCTTAAAGCAGTCTTCCAATCCAGTTGGATTTTGGCAAATACAGTCTGCCTGCATGTCTTGAGTTCATGGGGCAAGGTTTTGGTAGTGGAGGGGCGGGGCTGCAGGGGTGGCCAGGAGAGGCCAGGGGCTGCCCTGTGCTGGACCACAGCCAGTGCCAGCTGGCTCCAATGGACCCGCTGCAGGACACAGCTGTGCCCTTCAGCCACACTGGTGGCAAAAAAATGCCACACAGGCAGAGCAGGAGGGAACAAAAGGTGTGAGAAACAGCCCTGCACACACCAAGGTCAGGAAAGAAGGAAGGGGAGGCCATGCTCCAGTCACTGGAGCAGAGATTTCTCTGGAGCAGTGATTCCCCTGCAGCCCATGGAAGGCCTGGAAGAGACCAAGGTGGAGCAGATATTTCCCTGCACCCCGTGGAAGAGACTACAATACAAGCAGGAATTTCACTGTAGCCTGTGGACAGGACCAGGATGGAGCAGATGGATATTGCCTGAAGGAACTACAGCCTGTGGGCAGCCCATGCTGGTGCAAGTTCTCCTGACAGGAACTGCAGCCTGTGGAGAAGACCCATGCTGGAGCAGGGACAAGTGTGAGGAGGAAGAAGCAGCAGAGAGGAACTGTTATGAACTGATCACTACGCTCCATGGCCTTACGCTGCTCGGGATGGGAAGGGAGAGGTAGAAGAGTTGGGAATGAACTTGAGCCTAGGGAAAAGGTGACAGAGGTTGTTTTTGGTTTTCTCTTTGTTTCTCACCATTCAACTCTATTTTAATTGGCAAGAAATTAATTTTCCCCAAATCAAATCTGTTTTGCCCATGACAGCAACTGGTAAGTGATCTCCCTGTCTTTATCTTGACCCGCAAGCTTTTTCATCTTAATTTTCTCCCCCTGTCCCGCTGAGGAAGGGGAGCGAGAGAGCAGCTGGATAGGTGTCTGGCTACCCACCAAGGTCAACCTATTACACTGCATGAATTATCTTCCACATACAAATAAAATTGGTTACAGTATTTTCTTCCTGTTCCATACTTCATGGTACTTCCAATGAAGCATAATCATTCCTGCAGCATAGAACAAGGCAATAAGTGAAATACCAGTCAAACAAACTATAGCATCAGGAGAATTGTTGAGCCTGACATCACCAGCAGAGAAATAAATTTGAGATTGCACACATTATCAGTTTCTTTTCAGGTCTGTATGAAGGGAAATATCATGAACAATAATGGAAGATGTTCATAGGTAACGTATAAACTGTTCTGGTGAAGGAACAACCTGTTAGCATCATCACTGGACAGAAAATTGTAAGAAGTCAATCAATAAAAATAAATACAAAGCCCTAAAACCCCTGAAAATATTCGCCCTAATATTATTGATGAGAATCTACATAAAACTAGATGACTCCTTATTGAGACTGTAACATTTTGGGTCATTCTGTGTGGATTCCCTAATAACCTGAAGAATACAGGTATCACAAATACAGCCTCTACTAACTAAGAACCACCTTGGGAGAAAACACAGTCAAAGTGGGAGGGGCACCAGAGCTTGTAGCACTGTTGTCAAGATCTCAGAAATTAGTATTCCATGTAAGAAACATCTTAATCGGTACGATCCAGCACCAGTTTCTTCTAGCTCTTGCTATCAATAATTAAGCCACTGCTACAATCTGCCTAGATCTACTTGATGCCAAAACATCAACACCACCAAATGTGAATTGTAAACTGCTTCCCCAAATGCTCTGCTCAGATCTGAAGACAGAAGCATGTCACCAGTCACTTTACATAAGGCATCTGCAGCCCACTTTCAAATGAGCGAGCTGATGAAAAAGTCCCTTTCAAACCAAGTGACTTTCCTGAATTCTGTATTAGCTCTGAAGCTTCATATATCCACACACTACTGGGGTGATAAAATTAGTGATCTTGCCTAGAACTGTCCCCTTTCACTGCAAAGGAAGCACTTGGAGGAGGAAAAGTTTGAAGAAGAATCTCTCTGGACATCTGTGTTATTTCTGAAAAGAAGCAACTTACAGTTGCTTATAAAATATGCTTTCCTGACGGAGCAAGGGCACTTGATGTTCACTTGGGTCAAAATTATTTCCATGCCTTATGACAGTCTTGAATCTGTAATGCTTGGGTACTGTCCCTGTAGTCTGTACTATCCACTGCAGTCCCAGTGACAGCTTACATACTTAACAACATCAAATATATCGGTATATTTGTTAAGGCCAGTGGACTAAAGATATAATAATTATCTTAAAGGAAGAAAAATTGCATAATGTATAGAGACACTAAGTGCAAGCTTTTCCTCTTGGAGCAAGTCAGCAATAATAAACTAGAGTGCAGATATAGTTGTTTTACTCTTTGCTTATAGAGCCACAGGGCAAGAAGAACATAGGTGGAACACGTTTGCCATCCAAGAATACAGTTTCGTTTGTGCAAGTGGAAGCTTAACACATATGCACAACCAACTTAATGATCACTGTAGACCTCCTTCAAAGAAATGCTAGCAAAACAAATACCAGAAAATGAATATAATTATTACAAAAATGTGTCTCTTCTCTTGTTCTATGACTCTCAAAGGAATATGGTAACGAAATTATAGTTCCTCAGTTCTCACTTCCTTTTTTTTTATTGTTTTTCCTCTTGGTTATTTTATTTTTTCTACTTTCACAAAGAAAAGGTGGTGTTTTAATTTCTTGATGTTCCCCCCCTTCATCCTTCCTTCCTGCTCTCTCTTCCCTGCACTGGTCTCCTTTGCTATGTCTTCCTCTCCTCTGCTTTCCCAGAATAGGCCAAATGGCTGAATACTTCCCAACAGGCCTTCCAGTAAATTGATCATTCCAGGTTAGATTCATAGAAAGATTAAGTCCTTAACTTGCAAGTATTAAAATCCTAAAGGTTGCTAGCTCCTTCTCCTCAAGTATTGTCCCCACTCCCCCTCTTGACAGCCACCTAACCATGGAAGTACTTGTCAGTCCCCACAGCACATACTGCCTGCTGTCATTTGCAGCACTCAACATGCAGGCAGTCAAGCTCGAGCATAATGCCGTGCTGTAAATGCATATAAGTCCTTCCATCAACTATTATGCCCATGGGCCCAAGTCATTCAGCATGCTAAAAAAAACCCAACTAAAACATTTAATAGACATGCCTTGCAAAATACAGACAGGATGATAGCAGTGCAATCCCTGTACACCACAAAGTTCAACCACTGGAGCAAAACTGAGGACTTTTCTTCAGTGTCTTTGCTGTCTAACTATTTTGATGAGTAAAAGTTTAGAAAGGTAAGAAAGAAAGATATTTTAAATGAGTATAATTTTACAAACTGGACCTCTTACTTGCTAATCCAAGGTCACTGCTTTCTTGATCTTCTAATTCTCTATCTATGGATGCGACGTTCACATCATTAAAACGCAAATCTAAAGCAGAACCTGTTAAACAAAACATTGTATCAATGAATTATCCTTAAATTATCCATAAAACTATAATTATGGCTGAAATGAGGAAACTTTACTTGACTATTTTTGTTAGTGTTTCCATCATAGAACTCTTTTGCATTTAGGTCATGATCTTAAGTGTACTACAGACACACAGTGAAAGATATCCTCTGTATTTTCTAAAAGGGAAACCTTTCATATATAAGCTATTGCAGCTCTTCAAGCTGGTGAGATGAATAGAGGATAATGGAGAGGTGGCTATCTATCTGGATTTTCAATAAATCTGTGTCACCTGTTAGGCTTAGATGTTCATCAACAGAAAAAGAGGAAAAAAAAATTTGGATAGCTATGTAAATATATTTTTTATTATTATTGAATAAAACCAGGTATTATACCTGAGGAAAGGCACTGTAAATGCCCCTTACAACAGTTAGCCCTTGGGGTAACAAAATTACATATTAGGGCATACAGATGTAAGGAATGTCAGAATATTCAAATGAAAATGTGCAATATTTTAACATAAATAAAGTAAAAATCAAACCCCAATATTTCATTTAGAATCAACAGTTAGACTGCCTTTCATTTTAAGGCTTATGTTGGTCTAAAGTTTCTCTGGGCAATGTCATGAAAAAGTTCTTTTCAGTATACTTCTTAGTAGGTTCACCATTTATAAAGTGTTAGAAGATGGGTATTTTTTTTCCTTCTTCCTCTTAAATTCTTTTCTGCACAGAAAGGAGTGTGATTAAGGAATTTATCCCTCTGTATGTATACTTTAACTAATGTCGAACAACTGCACAGTCAGGAAGACAGGAGAGAAGTCTGCATAAATATTTATTTTACAGATAGGAAAGTGACTAACCCAGTCACTATGGTCAGTGATAGTGATCACCTTTCTAAAGAATTTCTAGACTTTATGTTGAAAATCATTATTAAAACCTGGTACAAAGCCTAAATGAGTTGAAAAGGAACAAACAGAAATCAAAAGACACACTGGCTTGTGTAAAAGTTTCCAGAAGATCCAAAAGGGATCTCTTGATCCCTTTGGAATTAGACTGATTCCTCTCTCATAGCCTAGTCCTAAACATTAGGCACTGTAAACTGCAGAAAATCTTTGGCAGAAGCACTAGACAGTTGTAAAAGTGCTAAAAGTCAGAAACTGAAAGGACCATTTGGATCATTAATACAAGATCAGAGCAGCATTATTATGTACAGGCATTTTCTAATGTTGACTAGGCTATCTAACGGACTCCACAGTCTCGGAGCTCCAGATAATACATAAAGTGAGTTACTGACCTAGAAGCAGGCTCCACAGAACAGTGCTACTGCCTAAGCTGTCCAGAACAAAATACCAGCCAAGAGATAAAGTTCACATACTACACAATGATGCTGACGACAAAGAAACCTGAGAGTTAACATAGCTCTTTGTGAAGAGTTACTAGTCTGGGTCTCAAAAAGCAACACAACTTTATTAGTATGGAGTTGTGCCCAAACAATAATCCTTATCTTTCAGCAGTACTGACAAAGCAGCTTGGTGTCCAACAGTCAGAGGGAGGAAGCTCTCCCTGCATCATTATTTTGGCCTGAAGGGACATGCCCTAGCTTTTCAAAGTTTTCCAGCAATAACCTTCTCTTGGAGACAGGTGCCTAAGCCAGTCCTTCTATACAATAGAGTAAGGAGGGGAGATTAGAGTGGCCACAAGTGCTGTGTGAAACCCAGATTAGAAGTCCCTCTTCCATATCGGGTTTCGGATTCCCATGCTGCACTGTGTCTTCCCTACTTTTGCCTTTTATATGGGTAAGGGCCTTTTATCTGCAACACTGTAGCCTGCCTATCTTGCCCTGTCACCCAGCTGCTCTGGTAGTGCCTTTTTTGTTCTCATGCTCACTATCTTGTTAGGCTCACCATCTGGCACCTGCCAACCCTCAGAGCATTGTTATGTAGGTTCTCAGGGGAAGTGACTGCCGCTGGTGTGAGAATAACGGTTCCTTTCTCCCCTTCTCCTACTCCTGATTGCAGCTTTTGATTTACATTAGAGGGACCCAATAACATCTTTGGACACAGCTCAACAATCAATTAGCATGCAACACCATCCATTGACCAAAGTGTGCTCCAATTAACACTAATAGCATCATAAGCTGGAAGAGTCCATAAGGAGTTTCTGATGGTCTGGATGAAAAACTATAGTTGATACTGTTAATATGTGAAAAGTATTATGTGGGAGAGAACCAGCTGCTGCACTGGAGAGGATGCTCGACTGCCCTGCCTGTCACTTCTTTTCCCACCTGGCTGCTGGGACAGTTTGCTCCTTCCGTTTCTTCTATCTCTCTTTTCTTACGTTTCTATATTTATCTGGAAATAATTTTCACCAATATGTGCTGTCAGCTATGCAAACCACTAATAAATCTTCACACATGTGAACCTGTGTCAACATCCTTTGTCAAAAACTGCCCTACACCTGTGAAAGCAAACCTCTCATCGCTATGTTGCAGGATATTCTGGGAGAGATCCCTCTCACTTTCACCAAGTGAAGCTGTTCCTTTCAAAAAATTCAAAATTCTCTCAAATCATGAAAAGAGAGGCTTTAAAATCCCATCATTAGCACTGTCATTATCTTTGAACAAGGAAACAAACTTTTATTCATGCTCTTGCAATTCCCTACATCACCCAGATGCTATTAATATTTGAAGTTATTGGCAGTGTCTGGCTCAGTATGTTGCTATGCAAGTACGACAAGCAGCAACAAAACAAAATGAGGCTGATATAAATCATACTGCTTAAATAGTAGATCAAATCTAAGCCTGCACCCTTTCTAAATCACTAACCTGTCATGTTCTCCTCATGTGAGGCCTTAACTCATTCTGCCACACTCGTCCTCCCCTACCACAAAAAGGACTGACATGTCTCCTTACAGTTTACTATCTAGATTTTTGAAGCTCCATTTCTGATACCCTCTGGCTCTCTCAGATTCCACCTCACATAGTGGAAAGTCAGTGGAGTGCAAGGAGAGAACACAGACAGCATCTTAAGATCACAACATATATAGGAAGCAAATGGAGAGATACCAATTTTCCTTGAATGGCAAGTCCCAGACAAGCAAAATCCCCATGCTTGAGTATCCAATAGAAAGCAACGGAAGCAACCAAAACATTCCCAGGGGGAGGTCCACCCAGAACCTAAAACAACAGGGTGGCATCTCAGGCTGCCAGATGTCCCCTAACGGTAAGGTCCCACGTTCTCCTTACTACCACTTGATTCGTTTCCCTTCACTGCTGCCTTTTCTCTATTTATTCCTCTCTAAATATGTCTCCTTTACCAATTTGCTTATCTAATTTCTCTATTCTCTTTTTTTTTTTTTTTTTTTAATTTCCAGGAGGATTTCAAACACCCTGCAGTTTTTACATTCTCAGATTATATTTCCTTTTTTTTTACCAGAACAAAATCAGACAACTCAACCACCCTCCCTTGACTCTGACAGGAGTAGACTGCAACAATGTACCTTCTTTCCCTCCATCATTCCTCAGTTTTCAACATATTGTCCCAGCCTCAATGCTAAATACTAGTTCTATCTGATTGGTGTGCTTATCCCCAACTCCCCTGCACCTTTCTCTTCCCCAACTCTTGGGGACTGTTACTCAGGGAGCAGACAGACAGGGCTTGGAGCTCCCTGTGAGATCAAGATAAAGGGCCACAGAAAGGTCTCCAGAGTCCACTGTCTGACAAAGCTTCCTCAGTTCTTGCTAATGTAACTCTCCTGCATTTCCCCTAATCCGTTACCCAAACCCATTCATCCTTTTTTTTGCATAATCACCTAGCCCCTACCCTTGCTGTAGCTTTTTTTCTACCCCTTTTTAAAAATTATTCTTCAATCCACCACTTCCTACAAGAACACTACGTATTTATTTTCTGTTCTACAATAACATCTTAATTTTCTGCTCTATTCAGATTGTGTGCAGCACTTTATTTTCAATGCCAAACTGTTTATCCATGAAGCAGAACTCTGGAAAAAGAATTTTTATATATATCTAAATACATATAAGGAAAGAAACTAAAATCTATACAGTTACTATAAAGTACACTAACTTATACATACACAAGATGTGTACTTTATGACTCACGTTCTGTTAACAAACATAACATACTGAAAACTGTTTTAGAAAAACCTCTGTAGACAGCAGAGGCATATTCTAACTCGGAGGAACCAAGAGCCTCTTATAGTCAATAAAATAATCACACTGGGACATGGGAAACAGCGTATCACTGTTAAATGACTTTGCAACACTTGTTCAGTATACTATGATTTAAAAATTAGCACCACATCTAGTATACAGAAATTAGACTGTGGTTTTTATTGTTATATGAGTAACTTGTTACTGCCAACTAGCCTCTACTTATTCCAGAAGCAATGTTTATCTTGACAAAAATGTGATTTCATTCCATAGTATATCTTAAAATATTAACCGTAACCTGATGGAATTATATTACTTGCATAGAATAAAAACTAAAATTCTGCTTTTTCTAATTCTGACATTTTCAGTTCTAACACACAGATCCTCAAACAAGTGTTTAAGAAAAGCAAGCTATAATACTTATGAGACTGCAGAAAAAGATCCATCATTTAATATTGTGCATGGATTTCTTTCCTAAAAAAATTAAAAGAGCAAATGCCTAACTTACCATGCCGAAGTGCTGACTCACTGTCTGCAGTCTCCTGGTCGCTGCTACACATCGATTTAAACACAGAAAGCTTCAAGTACACCAGCTAATCACAGCAACTCCCTGATCATGTGACTTACACCACAGAAAGTGAAATACAGCATCTTTCAAATCACAACATTCCCTGCCACAGCCTCCTGAATAAACCAGATTTAGTGTAAAAGTGCCACAAATTTCAACAAGTTTGTGGATAACACTAAATTAAGGGGAGCAGCTGATACAATCGATGAGAGGACAGGACTGCTGTCCTCTCAAAAGGCTGGAGAACTGGACTGGCGGAAACCTCACACAGTTCTACAAAGTCAAACACAACAATGCTGCAGCTGGCAGAGAATAATCCCTTGCAACAGTATAGGCTGGTAGTCAAACGGTCAGAAAGCAGCACTGCAGAAAAAAATCCAGGAATCCTGACAAATGACACGTTCAGCACGGTCTGTGGCAATAAAAGCTAACAGCGTATCAGCCTGCCTTAGTAAAAGTGTAGCCAGCAGGTTGGGGAAGTGATTATTCCTCTCTATCCAGCACCTGTGAGACCACAGCAGGAGTACCATGAGCAGTTTTGAAGTTCCCAGTGTCTAATTATTATTGAAATATTTACCTCCTTTTACCATTTTCCACATAAACAGTCTAGCTGGTTGGAAGCATGGGAAAGGCTCTGGGGTAGTAACAGAAATTTTGGAAGTGAGTATTTCCCAGCATCTGCCTTGTGTACCCAGAAAGCAAGGGCTTCTCCTCTTTGTGTCCTTTCAGATCTGATCCACATAGTGTGAACAAAAGATTTTGTCCTTGAACATACAAATAACCAGACTGGAGAATATGCAGTCAGCCATAGAAAAATCTCCCATTTTCATGTGAACATGGTAAGATCTGTAATTGCACCTGCTATGGTAAAATAAAATAAAATAAAGTCAAATCTCATCAGCCCATCAACAGAAGTTGGGGAGACAGTACTTCTAGTAACACAGTGAGTTGCATTACGAAGGTTTAACACATTTTTTTTAAATCATTGGCCAATACCAATGCCAAAATTCCAGTTTAAATGTCCCATTCACTCATTCCTATGCTCACATTGGAGACCTTGTGAAAAATAATGATTTTTGCAGAAAATATTTAAATTGAATTTCAGATATTGCTTTTAATTACATATAATAAAGCAGGTGTGTACAACATTACTGTCTTTACCAATAAGCTTTTTGAATCTATGCTGAAACAAGAAGAACTTGAATAATGCAACAAAACATGTACAATCAGAGACTTACCTATTACCGATTCAACTGTGTTACTGCCAGAATAGAATGGGAGAGCTTTGGCACTGACAGAAGAGACAGTTGTAGGAGATGAACTATCTGATCCAACACTGGAGGCCAGACTGGAAGTTATACTTGAAGCGAGTGGGTTAACCACTGAAAAAACACTAAGATGGTTCTGTTAAAAAAACCCAAACAACATATGTATACACACATAAACACACTTACACAGATGTATGTACAAACATATAAAATAAACAGAATGTATTTTTTTGAAGTAGTTACTTTAATTCCAACAGAAAGAAATCCAGACGAACCCTCTGAATTAATAGATTAGGATCATTTTCATTATCATTTACAATTAAGTGCATCTCTCCAAAGTGGCTGGACATCACTACCATAAAAGGGAATTCAGCTTTCAGAAAAAAGGTATTTAAATACTTGCAAATAAGCTCTACAAACATAATTAGTTAGCTGAAGTTTGATGCTCCTTTTCAAAAGGAAAACATCTATTGAGGAATTGTACCATTTCATTATGCATTCATACAAAAATTACATACTATATTCATTTTTTTAATCTGCAAATTTTCTCATTTAATCTAAATGCAATTGGTGCATAAACTGATCTTTGGTTTAGATAGTTGAGAAACATGACTGCACTGCACACATGTATCACATTATATAATGACCTCTACCTGTGCTACTTATTTCTAGCTCAACTTTTCTTTTAATACAAATGACACATTTAAATTATAAAATGTAAGAAATGCAAACAATATGTAACCATGTAACATCCTAAACTGGAAAATAACTTCACAAAGTCTACAGGCACTTGGTGCAGAGTTTCCAGTATATTAATTCCTTTTATTATTTATTTATTCCCTCCAATCTTTTAGTTAACAAAACCAACATTTAACTGTGACAGAATCAATCCACAGATCCTCTGTGTGACCAGCAGTGATTGTGCAGTATCTAGTCTCCTGATTTGTACCAATACTACAGAAAATTTCTATTTCAAGGCTAGATACAGTGCAAGATTGAGGATGATAATGACCATGAGAATGAATGATTTTTTCTTTAAAAATAGCCACAAACTGAAATACAGCAAGTTTCACTCAGATACCAAAAATTTTTTACTGCGATGGAGGCCAAACACTGGAACATGTTGCCCAAAGAGGCTGTGGAGTCTTCATTTTTGGAGATACTCAAAACACTATTAGACAAGGCACTGAGCAACCTGCTCCAGCTGACCCCACTTTGACAAAGGGACAGATGGACTACAGACTTCCAGAGAATCACCAAATGGTTTGGGTTGGAAGAGACCCTTAAAGATCATCTAGTCCCACCCCCCTGCCGTGGGTAGGGACATCTTTCACTAGATTAAATGCTTGAAATGATGCTGAAAGCCCCACCTAACCTGACCTTGAATGCCTCCAGGGATGGGGCTTCCACCACCTCTCTGGCCAACCTGTTCCAGTGCTTCACCACCCTCATCGTAAAAAATTTTTTCCTTATGTCTAGTCTAAATCTACCCTCTTTTAGTTTAAAACCATTACTCCTTGTTCTGTCACAGCAGACCCCGCTAAAAAGTCTGTCCCCATCTCTCATACAGGCCCCCTTCAGGTATTGGAAGGCCGCAATGAGGTCACCTCGAAGCCTCCTCTTCTCCAGGCTGAACAACTCCAACTCTCTCAGCCCATCTTCATAGGAGAGGTGCTCCAACCCATGGATCATTTTCGTTGCCCTCCTCTGGACCTTCTCCAACAGGTCCATGTCTTTCCTCTGCTGAGGGCTCCAGAGCTGGATGCAATACTCCAGGTGGGGTCTCATCAGAGCAGAGCAGAGGGGCAGAATTACCTCCCTCGACCTGCTGGCCACACTTCTCTTGATGCAGCCCAGGATGCAGTTGGCCTTCTGAGCTGCGATTGCACATTGCTGACTCATGTCTAGCCTGTCACCCACCAGCACTCCCAAGTCCTTCTCCGCAGGGCTGCTCTCAATCACATCATCCCCCAGCCTGTACTGATGCTGGGTGCTGCCTTGACCCAGGTGCAGGACCTTGCAC
>NW_009626888.1:0-1865 GCF_000690535.1 Cariama cristata
GGCCGGCAGCCCCGTGAGAGCTGCGCTAAGAGCCTAGGGCGGTGGGGAGAGGGGTGCGTCTGGGCCTGTGCCGGGGCGGAGGGGCCCCGGGGAAGCAGGCGGCAGGGCTGGGGTTGGCGTGGGTGAAGAAGGAGCCAGGAGCCCCTTTACCACTCCGCGCCTTGCCACCCCTGGGGCCGTGCACACGCAGGGTCGCTCCTGGGCCTACACTGGTGGCAGCAGGCTTCTGAGGAAGTGGCTTGCTCCTGTAGGGAATGCAGCCTTCTGGGGGCTGGCTAAAGGTTCCTCTTTTGTTGTTGTCTTACAGGGATCTCTCTTGGAGGGAGTGGAGCAGATGGCAAAGGGCCATGTGTGGGCCTGGGTGGTACAGCCCGTGTGTAACGCACAGCGCTTGTGTTGGTGGGCTGTGGCTGCGGGGCAGCCCCTGATCGCAGGGCTCTCTGCTCCCTACATGTAGGGAATCGACTCAGTTTTTATCTGCCAGACCCTTTCCAGTTTGTATCTATGTAGGTGATTCCTACTGAGAACTTTCATGTTTATTAGCTGGCCCGGTGAAATCTACCAATGCAAAAGGCCTCTGTTTTTGTTATTTGCTTCTGTTCTGCCTGCCATCCCTAATGATAAAGAATTTGTGTGTTCTTGTTCTGGTATAGTTTGCTGCAAGGGGCTCTCTCTGTCTCATTCTTGAATGGCATGATATTTATAAGTGGTGTTCTCAGAAGAGACATACTGCATCTTACCCTGAAAGCAGTATCTGAATTTTCTCTCCTCTGCTTTCTAATCTAAATTGTCTGTTGTCCAAAAGTTTGACATTTAAATTGTGTGCTGTCAAATGATTAATTTATCTGATTCTTGACAAATCTACAGGAGGAATGACTGAAGTATTTACTTTACATTTATTTTAAAGTGACTGACTTCTGCTGCATTTATTGTGTACCTTTGTAGGGTCAGGGACAATCTCTGCTTCCCAGATCTTAAACCATCTGTTGAACTCGCATTTTGTTCAGGTTGTGTGATCTGCTGGTTACAGCAATGAGAGATAAGAATCAGGACTGCTATTTCCATGTTCTAGCTTCTCTCCCCTCCAGCTTGCTGGCTGAAGCTGGTCAAGTCACTTTACAGCTAAGTCTCAGTCTCCCTTCCTTTCTGTAAAGCACATATACATACTTTCCTCATTATTACGTACTATGTGGCTCCCAACTTGTCATGCGATTTATCTACTCTGCAAATAACTCTCTTGTCCTGCTCACACAAGGTGTGGAGAAAGGAGGTACAGTTCTATTTTTCCAACAGCTTCATCGACCTTATTAAATGCTTTCATTTTTTATTTTCCTTGTTCGTAGCAACTGCTGAGAACGTGTGCTCTGTGGGAGGCCTGTGGTGATTTGTTGCACCTTTCCCAGCTGTTCCTGCCCTCTGTGTTCTTACATTGTATCTTTTGTTTTGCAGGGTTTGTTCTTCTCCCTTTCAATGGAGAGTGACTGTACAGATCAATAATGAGGACCAGCCCTCGCAGGCCCTTAATTCTCAAAAGGCGGAAACTGACCCTCCCACAGAAGGATGTATCCAGTGCTTCAGCAAGAGATGAGAACAGTGGTCAGGATGAAAAGACTCCTAAGCAGGAGCATAGCCAGGAGGACCAACACAATAGCCAACCTAGAGACAAAATGGACTGTGGCCTGCGGAAATTCCCAACAGGAATAAAGATAATTGACCATCCTACCATGCCCAACACACAAGTGGTGGCCATCCCTCCAAATGCTGATATCCAGAGCATCATAGAAGCACTGACAGCAAAAGGAAAAGAATGTGGCAACAATGGGCCCAACAAATTCATTCTCATTAGCAGTGGGGGCACATCCCGT
>NW_009626888.1:1883-24696 GCF_000690535.1 Cariama cristata
TCAGCAGGTCCAACACCGTCGCAGCATCTCCCATCAGAGAAGAAACCCGGTGCAGCAACCAGGGCTGCAGGTGGTCAAGAAAGAGAGAAGAATGTGACACAGACACCTGGTCTCACAGGAGGGTCAATGCTCTGGCATTCAGGAATCGATTCTGTCGTTAGACAGGAACAGGAGAACAACAGTATGTAATGTTTACCCCCTTTTTTTTTTATGTCCTGACAGCTAGTGTGTGAAGCGGGCCAGTGAGTGTAGTGCTTGGTTCTCAGCATGCTGTAATGAGAACTATTTTGTTAATTACAAAATAGCTATGGATTGATTCTAATAATCTACATAGCTATGCATATGTAGTGAAATCTGAAGGATCTTAGGGGATATATTTTTGGTGGAAGAGATGGCATATGAAGGTATATAGAAAAGCAAAATTTTAGCGATGGGGGGGAAAAAAGAAGGGCTGGCTTGAGGAAATTGAGTCTAGAACAACAAAAGACTAAATTTCATTTAGCAAAAGGGTTATGGCTAAATTCAAGACATAGAGTACCCTAGTCACTGACAAAACATAAGGGCCTAGAGCTTTGAAAAAGAGATGATTCCTGTCCATTAATAACTAAGTGGCAAGTCTGTTTTCCTTCT
The DNA here is from genome assembly GCF_000690535.1 of Cariama cristata. NCBI lineage: Eukaryota > Metazoa > Chordata > Aves > Cariamiformes > Cariamidae > Cariama > Cariama cristata. Next base: position 2,514 of record NW_009626888.1, read on the forward strand.
TGATTGTCTCATGGAGCTGCTGAATAAATGTTCGAAGTGGGATGGATTTTATTTTGAAACACTGCTCAGATCAAATTTGTATTTGCAACTTAAAACACCTCTGTAGCTTTTGGGCTGTAGTAAATCTTAGCTCACAATACAATACTGCCTGACAGTGTACCCACAGACAGCTGCAGTAACTGTGTTGCTACAACCAACCTCACCAGAAGTAACAACTGTGTTAGTTTTCATCGCTGCAGTTCAAAAGCCCAGAGACATCAGCTTCTGACTTGGGTCTTGTGCTAGGTCTTTTCAGCTGGAGTTTGTCACCACCTTTCTTGGCCTCTGCTTACTAGATTCACCCTTTGGCTAAAAATACTTGAATTCGCCAAGTACTTGATCAACATTGTCCTGTTTTAGTTGAGAGCAATAATCTGGTCTGAATGTTTGTTTGTAAGGCTGCAGCTTGTTTCAGAAATTGGGCAGATTCACAGGAAATCAGGAATTCAAAGTTGAATTCCTCCCACAAGAAATGTTAGCGTTGCAATACCATCTTGGATACCTCTTTTAGCAGTGTGACTAGTAACTTCCTTTTGGCACTTGAGATAAAGGGGGAAGAGGGTTACTTGTAAGTAAGCGGAGCTACTGTGACTAGTACCTTCCTTTTGGCACTTGAGATAAAGGGGAAAGAGGGTTACTTGTAAGTAAGCGGAGCTATGGGCTTGTTATCCCAACAGGCAGTGGCGAGACAATGAGCTCTGTGTTGGACAATAGTCTTACTAACATCCAGTGGCTGGGGAAGATGAGATCTGATGGGCTAAGTCCCTGTTCTGTGAAGCAAGACACGGAGAAAGAGAACCAGATGCCTCTGCAGGAAAGAATCAAGGTAAGTAGGAGAAGACAACAGAGTGTGTGCTAAAACTTTTGCCGGGGAAGTAATCCATATGGATGAGAAGACTTGCAAGAACTAGGCATCATCATCTATAAGTAATCCGAGTTTGGCCTTTACTGATTTGAATAGCAGAATGTGGAGGATCCAGGGATGTTCCACAGCCCTTCTTGTTGACTTTGCAAGCACTTATGTATCATTCCTTCTGTCTCTCAGACTGAAGAAGATTCTGCTGCTGATGATATTCCTACCGCTGCCACCTCCTCCTCCTCATGGCAGGATTCAGTATCAGAGCGACCTCCTTACTCCTACATGGCCATGATCCAGTTTGCCATCAACAGCACTGAGAAGAAACGTATGACTCTGAAAGACATCTATACCTGGATTGAGGATCATTTCCCATATTTTAAACACGTGGCTAAGCCAGGTTGGAAGGTAACAAGCAGGCCCTCAAGTTGCTGTAGGCCACAGGGTGATATTATAAGCCTTCTGGATGAAAATGAAAAGTTGTTCCCCAGCCTGCAGCGCAAGATGGAAGTTAATTTAAACACCCTACCCCAAATACCCTCTCATTCCAGATGTTCCCTGTTCCACTTCTTGTATCCCTTTTCTCATTCCACTCAGGCAAGATGATGGGATGTTTGATCACTGGAGTAAGAATAGGGATCTCAAGAGTAAATAGAATCAGACACTGATGACAGGGTTGGCTGGGTATGCAGTGAATATGAAGGTCCATGTTGTCTACACTTTGGAACGTAATCCCCCTGGCAGGGCAGTCAGCGTCTGAGGTAGGCCTTGCTGTTCTGATAACACAACTACCGCTTTTCAACCTCCCCCTTGCTCCTTTTTCCCCAGAACTCCATTCGGCACAACTTGTCCCTTCATGATATGTTTGTCCGTGAGACATCTGCTAATGGTAAAATCTCATTCTGGACTATTCACCCTGATGCAAATCGTTGCCTAACGTTGGACCAGGTATTTAAGGTGAGTGCCTCGTGCAAAGAAAATGGGACAGGCTATGCAGTTCCTAAATGCCACACTAGCCAGATGCACCTTATTTTAACAGGAAAGTTAAGCTACTTTGATGTCAGCCTTTTTGTAGAAGTTGCTTCTCTTGACAAATAGACAAGCTCTGTATTTGAAAGAAAAGGTGCTGTGGCTATGCATATGAACTGGAGCTTCTGTGGGATGCATTTATTCTTCAGGCAGCGTGCCAAATGCAATAGCGAGCTTGTTCAACTTCTTTCCATGGGCCTGATTCAAATTCCTAGCAAGCAGCTTTCCGCTGAAGTCAACCAGGAGTTCAAATGCTGTTTGATTAGACACTCATAGGATGGAATTGCCCTATCCCAGCTAGGTATTTTAGGAAGTGCCGTTTTGTGGGAGAAACAGACCTTGTGAGGCTGGTAGAGGTGTGTTTAAACTCTTCTGTGTCTTCTGCAGTGGGTGGGCAGATTGACTCTTGTTTGCTGAGATCATACAAGTTTTAAAAGTCCCAGTTGTTCCCCCTTTGGATAATAACTTCATCTTATTTTTCTCCCTCTCAATGCCTTGCTGCCACCAGCCGCTGGACTCGGGGTCACCAGCATCGCCTGAGCACTCTGAATCCGTAAGACTTACCCTCTGGCTGGGGGCTTGGGCTTCTGTTCTCCTCTTGCCAGTCACTGAGGGAATGGACAAGAGGCTTGGGGAGGGGGACTGGGTCACTGCTGCACCTAGTCATACAGCTCCATGCGCACCCTTTTTTGGGGAAAGGAGTTGAGCCAAAGGTTAATTGCCTTCAGACGATATGTTCTCTCTACAGCTGGCAGAGCTGCACAGCTTTGAGCAACTAGAAGTCTACTGCTGAAGTAGGCTGCAATGGGCACCAACAGGCTTCAGAGAACAAGCCCAGACAGAGATTTCTGGTAACATCCTCATCTCCATGGTGGCACTCCCAATCTGTTCTGGGGCTCGGATCCAGAGAATAGGATCTCTCTGTGCTCCTTTTTTGTTCTGGAACCCAGCTGCATTGTGACTCTCAGAAGGGTGAACCTGTTTGCTGTCTCATGCATTCAGCGGTTTTAACAATGACAGATTTGCAAGCAACCAGTCAAACACTTTTCTGTCACGGCTACAGCCCTGGCCTTCTTTCCATCTGCTTAGACTTCCAATTCCTTTGTTGCCTCTGCTGTTCCACTTGAACATCTATCTGGTCTATGGTTTGTACAGAGATCCAAAATACAATAAAGCTATCCTATTCACTTTTCCTCAGGCACTGAGGACACTGAAACCAGGTCACTTCTGCAGTAGACTCTGCAGCTGGAGCAGCTCTGTCATGCCATCTCTTTTTCTACAGAGCTTTTGGTTGGCAGCTGGCTTCGAGATGGCACAGGTGCAAAACAGCAAGTGGCACAGAGATAGAGCAGGCAGGAGTGCTGGGTGCCAACAGCTGCTTTCTTTGTGTTAGTGCAGCACAGGCTTCTGGATTCACAGTTCTGAAAGAGACAGCAGAATAAAGATGGATTTTTCTCTTTAAATCTCTTTCTTTTCTCCTTCTCCTTCTTATTTCACAATGACTGCAGCAGCAAAAGAAACACCTTCCAGATGGCCAGAAGAACATGGGAAGCAACAGCAGCAGCAAAACTGAACCCCAGAATGCACGTGAGTGTCTACATCAGCCTAGGCCAAAAAGAATCAGTCCCATAAATCTGAGGCAGTCTCCCAGATTCCAAGTGGAAATTGTTAATCAGGTTTGCTAGCTTTTAGGCTTCCTACTGTCAGGTTTGGAGCTGAAGGCAGTATTGCTGTGTCAGAGAGGATGTGATGAGGAGGTGGAGAGGATTGGGTACTTGAATGGAGTGAGAGCAGAGCTTGCCCCAACTTGAGGGCTAGGTTCTATATGAAGGGCTGGTTTCTTGTTCATCAGGCTTTCTGGGTTGGGATTTGTATCCTCAAAATTAGCAGAGAAGGCAGGTGAGCCTATCTTGGATCGGATGTTTGTTTTGGGGTATTTAGAAGGACTACCTGGGTTTCAAGAGGTAGTAGAGGAAGGGCAGGAGGCTAGTGAGTCCATTCTTTTCCTTTCCAGGCCGAAAGATGAAGCCTTTGCTTCCTCGCATCAACTCCTACCTGGTTCCGATCCAGTTTCCTTTGAGTCAGCCTCTTGTCTTGCAGCCTTCTATGAAGGTTCCTCTATCCATGGCGCAGGGAGCGTCCCTCAACAGCTCAGAGAATTTCCGGAGCAATAAGCGTGTGCGCATTGCTCCAAAGGTTGGTTTCTTGTTTCTCGTTTTCTGAGGGACTGTTTTTTTTTGTTTGGGTTTTTTTTTGGGGGGAGGGGGCGGTGGGGAGCGGCTGGGTGTTGGTTTTGGGGTTTTTTTGTTTTCTATAGCTCTTGGCTTCTATGGACCCTATTCTTCATATGGTTCCTTTGTGCATCTTTACTAGGTGATCTGAAACTCTAAGCTCATATTAGGGAAGTAGCCAGTGACAATCCTTGCTGTCCTTTTCTCTCTCTAGGGTAACTATTACCTGCCAGTTGACTTGCTATAAGAATATTACTATAATTCACTAGAGGAGGAACTCTATGGATTGGTCAAGACAATTTTTCTCTACTGCTTGGATGTGAAGAAATAAGAATGGGAGAAATGGCTTTGTTCTGCCACTAAAACATTCAGCTTTTTGATAGCTCTAAAGAGACGTAACATAGGGAACTTCTGAAAGAGCATTTATTTGTAGTCTCTTCCCAGAGGTTTTCAGTACGTGCTGTTTGCTAATTCTGTGGAGTTCCCAGTTATTCTGGGCTCAAGCAAAACAGCTATTAAACAGGTCTTTCTCTTGGCGTCTCACTGACTGCTCTTGGATGCTTAGGCACTGTAGAGGTTTAACTTCTTCCATGCTCTCTAACCATAATCCTATTTTCCTTTGTGTGCCTGCTGTTTTATGTTCTCTACTGCTATGATTTATCTTCCCTCTGTGCTCTTTTTCTTTTGATAACCTCAATTTTTTTTTCTTTATTTTTTTTCCTTGGTTTCTGGGAAAGCTGTCCTCATTCATTTTGTTACTTCACATGTAGAGAGCCTAAGGAGGAATCAAAGGGATTACACTTTTTCCAGAAATATTCAGCTCTCCTTCTGCCTGTACTAGAATTTGCTCATAGCAGAAGTGCTCTGAAGGGCATGACTTCCGTTCACTTAGCTTAAATCCTTCCCATGTGATCTGTGGGCGTCTTTGTACCAACTTCACACAGAGATTGATCTCTGTTGTTACTGCTTTCTGTAGATCCTCCTCTTACTGTCCTTATGTTGCCAATCCTTTTCTTCCTTCTGCTATTATATGGATTTTGGATGGGTTAGACCCTTGCTTACTGACTGCCTACCACTTGTGTTTCTTTGTAGACGTCACTCTCGACAGAAGAGTCATCCTCTTTACCCACGGCTGCTGTCAAGCAGGAGAGTCAATGTGATGAAGGTTTATTTTCCCCAACCCATTCCCTAAAGGAGAGCAGCTCCCAGCCTGGTGAGGAATCAGCTTCTTTTCCTGAGAGCGTCTGTATAAAGGAGGAAGGCGGCTCTCAGCTGGATGACTGGCTGTCCCCATTTGCCTCAACCCTAACAGTAAAGGAAGAGCCAGGCTCGTTCCTCCCACTCTCATCCACAAAGGAGAAGAAACAATTCACCATACTGAAGTCACCATCTAAGGCTGTTTCTGACACGTTAGTTATAAAGAGGCGGGAAAGGCGAGAAATGGGCAGATCCAGAAGGAAACAACGCCTAGCACTGCCTTGCTCAGAAGAGCCTGTACTTGTTTTGCCAGAAAGCAATGGCTTTGAACCTTTCCGGTTAGGGGCAGACCGCCCCTTCCTGCAGGAAAGCCAGCCTCTTGAGAATGTATCACAGCTCAGCTGCTCGCAGGGGGAAGAGGGGCCCTTTAAAACACCTGTCAAGGAGATGTTCAGCAAATTGCCGGTTTCTTCCACTCCCAGCAAAGTCTCGGCAAGTACGACTCCCCCGCTAGGGGGGCTTGACCCCTGGAAGTCTGCATCCTTACCCAAGGGAAGTCACGAGCTGGACTTCAGTCCAGTGAGAACCCTTCAGTTGCCATTCATGCCCCTCCAGGAGAACCAGGACTTGCTGGGTTTTAACAGCACACCCCTTAAAAATCCGCTCTTTGAGTCCCCTCGGGAGCTGCTCAGTACAGAATCCAGTGATATGGTGCATGCCCCCCTTACGAGCTCTCCAGCTTTTATTCATGAGTCGACTAAGCAATCATCTGTTGAACTACCAGCCTCTGGCTTTACTGAAAACCGATCTCTCATGGAGGGCCTTATCCTGGACACCATGAACGACAGTCTGAGCAAAATCCTTCTAGATATCAGTTTTCCTGGTCTTGAGGATGAAAACTTGGGAACGGACATTAGTTGGTCTCAGCTTATACCTGAACTGAAGTAAACTGGCCTGAGGACTGAATTTGGCTAGTTCTGATATTACAGAAAGCACTCTACTCTTCTGAGAGATCTGGTCACATAGTCTAAGACGACTGTCTGCTTTTGACTAATTCCCACATCCATGGGAACAGAGGGCATTGCTGACTCCTGCTAAGCTGGGAGACAGGCCCATTGGCTGCTATGAGCTCCCTTTATAAGCTGCAATAGACTTTGTGGAACAAGACAGAACCTCTCTAACCTTGTGCTAGAGATGAGAGTCCCTGGAGAGAGGTTATCAGGAGAGCACCTAGGTAGGCCCTAAATGGCATTTGCTACTCAAGGTGTCGGTTCTCTACAATAGCAAAGAGCCTGGGAACCTCCCTCTGGCTCTGTCCTTGCTTCCTTTTACTTTGTTCTACTACTTACTATCTTCTGTGTAGTTTTTATGGCTGTAAATACTGTACATTCCTTAAATTAGCCCTTAATTATAAAATAATTTTATTATTGTAGGGTTATGGGAATATTTGGGCTGGTAAAGGGTTTGACTATAGAGTATTGTCCATACGTTCCGTATCTCCTGTATTCTACCCTAGATGAGAGCCCAAAAAACTTTTTTTTTTTTTCTTCTTTAACTTGAGAAACACATTGGTCTAGGCTTTTTTAAAGGTTGCTGGGACAAAAATCTGAAAAGTCACCTGTATGTTACTCAGCAACCTGTTCCAGTTTGACTTATCTGGAATGCAGCATAAAATCTTGGTTTGGTTTCCTTTTCCCATGCTGGAATGGAGAAGAGCTTGAGTCAAGCTGTATAGCTCTTCTGGTTCCAGAGTCCTATTGTTATGTACCTAGAGGACTAGGTAGAGTTACTGTTGCAGTAAGATGGACTTCTGTTGAATGGTTTGAGCTCCTGTCATTGCAATCATCAGTTGAAAACATAAAAAAGAACCTATAAAGCAAATGCTGGTATTTCCACTGAAAAGTGACCTCTGGAAACACAAGGTATGTTTCTCTTGGTGCAATAGGACAACTCCTCCTAACTCTCTAGAACCCATGTCAAAAGAGGAAATTGCCATGGAAAAGACCTGATCCTTCTGCTTACAAACGATGGCTTGTGTATCTATGTACTCAATAAAGCTTCTGTGGGAACACAGCTGAGCGTTGGCTTTACTGCTTTCACTCTTAGTAGCGGGCTCAGGCTGGGCCGTAGCATGGACAATTGATTTTTTTGCTTGTCTAATGTCTGTGTTTTCTGTGATCACTGAGCAAGTGACCATGTCACTGTTTAAGGCTGGGCTGGCGCTTACAGCGGGTGGCAGATGCTCTCTGTTAATCCCGTCCTTTCCCAGAGGAGGAAGGAGAGGAGAGAAGGGAGAGAAACTGATGGGTTGGAAACTTAAAACACGCTTTAATAAAATAATAACAGTGAAAAGAATATAAATAATATTAAAGCTAATACTACTAATAATAGAAATATACAAAACCAACAATGCCCTTCCCCATGATCACCACGGGACCGTGTGCTGTGGCAGCTCGCAGGACAGGGCGGGCACTCGGCAGTCCCAGAACTCGACTGCACAGCAGGCGGGAAACCAGATTGAGGGGTGCATGGTCAGGGTCGGAGGCAGGAGAGCGAGCAGGGTCCCACCCGGATGCCGGCACTGAGGTGGCGATGGCTGACCCCCATGATCCCTGAGCTTTATACCGAGTATTCCCGTGGGTGGGATGGAATACGGCATTGGCCAGTCCTTGGTCACCTGTCCCCTCTGCAGCTTCTGGGGGTGCGACCCCTCCTCCGCCTTCCCCCCAGGAGGAGCCCAGCAGAGCCCAAGAGGGCCCGCAGGGAACAAGTACCCACCCGTGGGCCTTTCTGCATAACAATCCCGCTTCTGCCCCAGCAACAACTACAGACATTAAGAGCCATCAGCTCTGACAGCAGGCACTGCCTGAAACCTGTAGTCAGCTTCAGACAGTGCAGTTACTCAAAATCTTAACTGAAGGGAAAAAAAATCTGCTGAAAGCAGAAATGGTTCTGTTTCAACCAAACCAGGACAGACCAGTAGGACATTTTCAGTATTCCTCAGGCCATGTTGGCCACCATGTTGGATTTGGTTACTCAACCCCTTGCTTCATATTAATATACTTTTTCCTGCTGTTCGTGGGTAAATCCTGACTTTACAAGTCAGAAACACAGCAGCTTAGTCTAAAACATCAGAACATCACCAGCAGACTAGTTTCTGTATTTTGTAAATGCAAAACAGATTTAGATGGTGTGGTTTTCAGAATTGCAGTTCGCTCGAGTGCTTGTTAGTGGTTATTTGCCCTCAGAAGTTGTTTTAAGCACTTCATGTTGATGATTATTATTTCAGTTTTTCTGGGGAGGAAAACTGGACTCAACCTGGGAGCAGTACATTCTGAACTCTTTTTTTCCCTTGGGACAGATACAGCCTCCAAACAGCAAGAACCAGCCTGCAATCATCCTGGGTTCAGCTCAACCCAGTTGAACCTGCACTGAAGGGCTGCTGGGCCTGGTCTTGCCCCAGTTCCTCATCCCCGTTATCAGGAGACAGCGTTGAGACTTACCTTGAGGAAGGACAGTTGCCTTCTGCGAGGAGCTGGTGAAAAACTACGAGGAGACCACACCAGCCACAGACCGGGAGACAACAGGGCACTGCAATAAGCCGCAGCAACAGCACCCTGTATAGGAGGAGAGCGTACGCTGAAGTTTAGGGAGTTTGGGGCACTGTATACAGGGGAGTCAGGTGGAAGTGTATAGGTAATTGCGTCATGCGATGGAAAGTCCCCCCCTGCCCCAGCTCTTGGCACAGACAGAACAGGTAACACAGCAGCACTGTCCAATAATAAAGATTATTGATAACCTTCCCCAGAAAAGACAGGTTCCTGTTATGCCTCTGCGTTAAAACAGCACAGCTCTTGGGCAACGCTACAACAGCAGCAGCATTTCCATAGGAAAAAGCCATGCTTTTTGCCAGTGTCTCCCTCTGCAACCCTTTTCAGTACATTTTGAAATCAGAGTTTCTCTGGAAAATATACAGGACCACCTACCCCCTTTTCCTGCTTGTGAGTAGACGGAGGTGCAGGGCTTACAACCAGCCCCAACCAAAAGAATTTCGATGCCCTCCCTGCAGTAGCTCCACCATGTACCTCCATCCTTACTGCTGATCTCGGCTAGTCACTTAAAGCTTTAGTCTGGCTTGGGAATAAGATGGGATGTATCATCACACTTGCTTAGCAAGTGACAGCGATGAAGCAGTTTGACAGCGTTGTCGAAAAGAGCGTCTCTCAAAAGAGATCTGTGGTCGTAACCAGGTAAAAGGCTTGGCTGCCACATGACAGTAATAGCAGGAGGGAAAAAGAAGTATTTTTGTAAGGAAGGATGGGGAATGTGGTTAAGGCTTTATGAATAAAGATCTTACTTCAGGCATTTGGGATAGGGGTGTCAGGGTAGTGTCGAGTTGGTAATTCACAGGAAACGGGAGGTCTGTAACCAGGCAGAGAATTGGAGTTGCATGTTCGAGAGCAGAGCAGTGAAGTAGGCTCAGAAGAGAGATGTATACAGAGGGAGAAAAGAGGCCAGAAGGCAGATATCACCTGTCCCTCTGCAGGCTCGGTATTTGCATTATAGTGTAGAAGTAGGATCTTGTAAGATGGTGGATGCCTCTGTCCATCCTCCTTCAGTAAGAGCAGACCTATACTTCTTGTCTTCTCATGGACCTGTTGTAGCTCAAGAGCAGGTAGGCAGAGGTCTTCACATCCTTTGGGTACCACTCCCCAGGTCTTCTTGGTGTAACGTGCAGGAGCATCCCCAGACCCTCCTTGAGTTCTGATAACAGAGCAGGCTGTTTGATACCTGCTAGCCAGTGAAAGAAAACATGAAGATATAATTTTCATGGGATATGGGGGACACAAACCTGCAGGGAGCCAGCAAGTGCTGCGGATGATCCGCTCCTCTGAAAACTCTGCTCTATACCTGACAAGAAGTGCAACAGATGCAAAGGGGAAGGTAATTCCCTTTCGCCAGTTGAGTGGGGTTCCTCCTACTCCATTTTGTTGGGTGAAAAAGACTGGATGCTCCCTGAGATGAGATGAGTAAAGATGACTGCCACCTTTTTTCTTTTGCAACTTGGCTGGTGGAGGAAGAATGCGAGCCCTTCCCCATACGGGAGAAAGAGACCCTGGTTTATAACCTAGCAATCCTTTTGTGAGGGTGTCAGGCCTTCACTTCTTCCAGAGGGCAGTTTAGCTCTAAACAAAGGTGAAAATGTCTTTTTTAGTAAAATACCTGACTTCCTCTTTAAAATGCGTTACGGATCCAGAGAGCAAAATGACAGGGTTGAAAAATGTGAGCTTGTTCCTGAACAGAAATAGCCTCCCTCCCCATTCCACTTTTTCCAACAGCTACAACTGGATAAAAAGATACTCGGTGTCTAACAAAGTATTAGGTGCCTGAGATTAAGAGGAGAGTATCCTGCTTCACTAGTCATCTCAGACTGGTTTCTTGCTTTGATACAAGCAGAGTTTTAGAACATAAAGCCCATGAATCTGAATTGCTGACGCACTTCAAATGACACATTTGTCCTTGAGTTTCGGTTACATTTTTTCTTGGAAAAAGGAAGATGGTAAGTACCCTGATACACACTGTACCAATACAGGCAAAAGCTCATGCAAAGCAGATTCTGTTCCACACCTCAAAATCGGTGGGAAGTCATTATATAGAGCACACTGGTTAACTGTTTGCTTAGAAGATATATCATGAAAATTATTTATCCTCCATGTTTGCTTCCTTTTTTTTGATGTACCCTGTTTAAAAACAGAAACATTTAATGATATTATTTGAGAAAAAGTCAAGCGAAACAGGCGGCACAAATGATAATTAAACCGCAGTCAGACATGCCTAGCTTATGTTCCCTGCTGTTGGTCTCTGTTACCTTCTCATGGATGGAGAGGAGGTTGCTGCCAATAGGGCCTTTGCTTATTTAGTCACGTAACTTGTAGATGGTGAGTTGTGTTATACTGATCTGTGGTGAGAAACAAGAGACCAGCTCATTAGAACCAAGACTGTTGGAAAAATGAATAGATCGATTTTCCAACAGGACAAAAAAAACCCCCATCTTCACTGAACTTCAGAGGAATCTCTTAATACTCCTGACGTTTTCTACAGAATGCTTTTATTTTTTTTTAAATTACCAATAGGGCATCTTTTCTTGGCGTACTGTATTCTTTCACATTTTATGTATTTTTGTGTAAATTGTAATAAAGGCAAAGTTTTGGATAATATCATTACACATCAGAACATCCCGTCTCAACTCTATGCTTTTCTCATGGAGAAACATGTTTAGCTTACTGATACTGTTTTAATTCTGAGATGACCTGTTTGTCTATGCACAATGTTATTTTGGATTGTGGAACGGTATGAAATTCCAACTGCAATTTCTATTCTGGGTAATGCATGTATTCCTTCATGAATTCAAATTGCAATATAGCCTTAAAATTTTGGATAATTAACAGTGTTCGATGTATTTAGCATCCAATGATAGGAGAGGGAGAAAGGCCAGGAATGTAGCAGAGCTGACACCATAAAGCACATCGCTTTCAGCATCAATGTGCTTTTCCCAGTATTTGCAAATAATGATATCAATTCCACAGAACGGTCTGCTCCCAGGAGCTCCACCCTGTAGCTAATTAGGGCTTGACAGTTTACACTCTGCTATGCATACCCGTGGGACTGGCATACTACAGCGATAAGAGCGGCTTTCCTGTTTCCCATAGCTGAATCTCAGTTTTGATTTGTTTGCTGTTTTTATTAAGATCTTGATTGCTGGAGTCAGGAGATCACGAGATAATCTCAGTTGTCATTCAAATCGTGCCAAGACCTAACCATCAAGAATGCAAAGAACAACTGGGTGATACGATGTACGAATGCAGCCTAAAGGCTAAGAAACCAAAGGAACCCAGTATTTATAATCGAAAACAAAATTACATTGTTAAATCATCATTGTTATCTATGAAATCCTAGGGGTGATAACACATCCCTCTGTCTTCCTGTCACTGTACGTACGTTGCATACGCAAAGTTGCCTCTGTGCTAGCGGTACTACTGTGCAGGTGATTCCATCATCAAATCCTGAATTGTTTGAGCAGAAGATATCCATACTGAGTATCAGCCTCAGGTAGAGTTGTTCTTGTTCTGCTGGGGAGGGAAGGGGAAGGGAACACAGGGAATTCAGTTCAAACAGCCTGATTGCCTCTATAAATGGCAGCACAGGAATGTTTTGCTCAGGTTAAAAAACCACATTTTATAGTAAACCTTCTGTTGGAAAGACCTAGGGCCTCCCTGCTGTGGAGGGAGTTTGTTAGGGTGTCCTTCTTGGCTTTGATGTATCCCTTTTTATGAGCTGAATGAGAATTCTCCAATTTTTGACAGTTATAAACATTCTTTAAAAAAACCCCCTATTTCACATCCTTAGGAGAGTCAGAGTTGGCAACTAAAAGCTGAGAAGCGATTTGTTCAGTACAGACTGTGCTCCAGCACAGACTTGCTGGAGTGTATGGAGATTTCTTTCTGAACTTGCTCTTCACGAGTGCTAGCAGCTGAGCATGGGAACCACGAGCTGTCTTGTGTCCTAGGGACTTCCACTGAGCTTCAGGCAGTGGATGATAGGAAGGAAGACCTTGATGAGAAGAGGGTGACTCAAAGAGACAAATGGAAACAGGGGTTGGAAGACACAGAATCACAGAATCATCAAATCGCTTAGGTTGGAAAAGACCTTTAAGCTCATCGAATCCAACCGTAAACCCAACACTGCCAAGTCCACCACCAAACCATGTCCATAAGTGACACATCTACACATATGTCTTTTAAATACCTCCAGGGACGGTGACTCAATCACTTCCCTGGGCAGCCTCTTCCAGTGCTTGACAACTCTTTCGGTGAAATGTTTCCTAATACCCAATTTGAACCACCCCTGGTGCAACTTGAGGCTGTTTGAGAGGAAAAAGAACAGGAGAAGGTTGGATAGACCATCATAGTCACAGATTCAACAGTCCTCAGTTTTAAGGCGGGGGCAAAATGATCAGGTAGTGCAGAAAAGCGTAAGAAATGTGCACCACTGTTTTCAGGGCTTGGGTTTGACTGCGTTACAAGGGATGAGCCCAGTGCCCTGCATCTACCAACAAGGAGAAAACACAGTGTGGAAAAGGTGCTGTTCCTGGAGAACCATCCACAACGGTGACATGTCTTTAAAGATTTAGCCAGCGGGCACTGAAGCTTGAATGGCTGTATTTCTAAATACAAGTCTGCCTGAACAAGAGAGCATAGGTGGGCTGCAACACCCTTTCGAGTGGCTGACTCCCCCTCGAACTGAGTGTAAGCCTCTGAGTAGCCTTGCTCCAGCAGAACTGCTCCAGCCGCGGTACTTACAGAGCATCCCATTGCAGCAACCAGAGACATGCTACCGGCACAAAGATACACGGCTTAGACTGCGTATACTGACAAATATCGCTGGTTAAAGTGATTATAGTGAATTTCAGCAGGTTATACTGCTGATGAAGAATTTGACTGCTCTCAGTTGCTTTAAGACACAAAGCAAGCCGTTTACAAACGAAGAAGACAGGAAACATCGCAGTACACCTAGCAAGTGCTGACGGGGAAGTTTTCCACAGCGTCTGTTGGAGGACTCTAAAAGTAAAACCTGTCCCCATAAGGAAAGAAGATCAGAGGCAAGGACAGCCAACGGAGAGGTTCTTTACCTTCGGAGAACTACAGCTGGGCTTCAATTTGAGCAAGGTGAGATCTGCTCTGATCCTACAGCTAGCTAGGCACAGCCAAAAAGCATATAGGTGGTTGTCTTATTCCTTTGCTTCTGTTGTTGCTCTTTTATATGAAAAAATAAAAAGTTTTGACAGAAGCCCATAGATAGGTACTTGAAGTACTTTGCCAAGACTCTATTAGTGCTTTTAGTAATAAGCACACACATATACAGATCAAATTAAGCTTTTCAAGGCAACTCTAACAGCGCTGGGTTTTACTGTTCGAGTATTCAGCTTTGAGGACATCTTCTGTAAGGAGCCTTAATGGTGTAAAATTATCATTTTTATTATTATGGCAGGATGTAGAGACTTAAAAAAATTGTCTGTGTTAGGGACAAGTGCATTCTTAGCCTCAAGCTAAATGGATAATGGAAATACCGTTCTCCCTATGGATAGGAAGCGGAGGGACAGTGAAATGAAAGCAACGACCCAGAGACCCAGGAGACATCTTTGAGACTGCACGTTTCCAAGTGCTGGGCTATTGGCCTGAAATACACAACTCTCCTTCATCTCAGACTCTTGCATGCTTTTATCGGTAAGCATATTCCTACCAGAAATTATTCTCTAAATATCTTCCTGAGCACAGAGAAGCTCTGGCATGAGTAAGATCGTTGCCATTGCTACGTGCATGAGCACTCTGTAACAGAAGTGGATACCCTTTCCCCTTGTGCAAACAAAGTCGAAGTCATCTCGTGTAATTCATGCAGCCGTGTAATGGAAGGGGGAATTTTTGTATTGCCTGCTGCGTGATCAGCAAACGGCCTGTGGCGATGCTAACTAGTCTAACCAAGCAGAAAAGGCCCCTTGCGTGCAGCTTAGCTTGAGCAGCGAGATCGATACAGACAGGACGCAAATCATGACAAGCAGTATATATACAGCAGGAGGAATTCATATTGGATGACATTGATCCAAGTTTGCCACAGTGTTTTCATAAATCTAGCCCCTATGGCAGATGACTATGGAGACCTGACCCTAAATTACCTAATTAAGCAAACTATTCTACTTTCTGACGGACCTTACTGGCAGGACACACTTTGCTGTCCAGTAGCTGAGCTAAAAATGTTACGTACATCCGAGATGACATTTATCTTGAGGAAATTTGCCAGGCATATTCACGGATATAAATAGTGTAACCTGTTACTTATTATTTGAAGAATAAGAAGATATTTTATTATCCAAACAGACAAACTGGAGGGAATTCAAGGCAGAGGAGGCTTTTCTTTCAAATAATTTTTTTCACAGATGGAAGGGGAGAGAGAGCCATGCACAGTTTGCTTGAGTAAGGTTTGTCCTCTCATCCCTCCTCTGCACCACCTCTGCACAGGCGGTGAGGATGAGCAGAGAGTCATCTCGTAGGGATACTGCACTGGGCTGCCACAAGGAATCTCCTGGCATTGATATAGTTGCTACACCCAGGAGCACTTTTACAGCCCCTTGAAGCTTGCTCTACCAAATGGAGACGGTGCCTCGGGAACCGGTGTGATGGAGGAACAACCGCTGGGCTGGTTAGGTTATGTGGGGGCTGGTGTCGAGCTCTGTGACTGCCCAGCTTGACACAAAAGAAACGTAAAGCTCTTTATCTACAATCCACCCTCCTGCCTCCACTGTGTTGGCTCTACAAGAGGACAAAATAACAGTTTCCAAATTGTTGAAAGAGAGAAAAATTAAAAGCTGAAGAGAAGTCTCTAAGAAGGGAACAAGTATTAGAAGTTGCAAAAGTATCAGGAGAATATTTTAAAGAGGAATGATTAGGTTAGGTAAAGCTTCCCAGAAGTGAGACAGAAGGAAAATCTATGGTGAAAGAACTTCAGCTTGTGAAATTTAAAATCAAACCAGAGAAAGCCTTCAACAGAGCAGCTCCTCAGACAACTGGGATGCTCCCTAATGCTCCTGGCAGAGGGAGGTAAAACCTTTACTTTGGTCTGTAATTGGGGAGTTGCGTCTTTCAGCAAAGGAGTCCCTTCCCTCCCTTCACTACCCCGGGGTACTGTTCATGAATTTCTTCAACAAAGGAACAGCTGGATGGAATACTGACCTTCTGTTTCTTGGCTGGGCAAACTGGCCACTGGGAAATGCTGCTTTTCAGTGCTTTTCCTCAGAAATATGGGCACTAGTTCTGAATTCTTCAGCATTTCTCAGGCATGGAGGGGGTCAAGACCAGGGACCAAAAGCCACGAACACAGATACAGTGCTGCGGCTTTGTGGTTAGAAGCTGCAATATTTTGCCCTAGAGCTCTCACTGACCTGTAACTGCTGGAGCTAGAAGGCCAAGCTGCTAGCCCGAGCAGGGAGAAGGGCTTTTGGTTTCTGTGGAGGTGGAGTGGTTCTCCCATTCTCTGAATAGCCCTGTTACACACCCTGTCACAATTTCTATAGGAAGGGTGGAGAACATAAGGTCTAGTGGGTTATGGTTATTGTATGTGACCGGATCAAAGAAGGAAAATAATTTCTCAGTGTGTATGGGGTTGTGTATGCATGTTTTCAGCTAAATCAGTTTTATTTTTCTAACACAGGCTGCTGGTGAGTCATAAACTATTTTCCAGGGTCTGCAAAAGATGACAGGGAAAGGCATAGCTACTGGGAATAAACTTCAGTTTGCTGCGCTGTGGTCTGGCTATCCATTAGAAAAACTTTAAGAGTGTCCATTCTGCAAAAAAAAAAACCTGAAAGCACCTAACCTACTTAGTAAATAGGCTCTGCTTAAGAACAGGATGGAAAAAGTAATAGCTGAATAGAAAAAAACCTGTGACCTAGAACCCAGCGTGCCTCTGAAGGGAGAAGATAACATCTCCATCTCCATCAAAATGCTAGGTTTTTTTGCCAGATCTGGGAACTAACACATCATGGGATATAAGCAGTGAAGTGACCTGCTCTTTGGAGTAGAAGGGATGAAGGAGGGGAGAAAGCGTTAAACAAGATTTGAAGAACTCTCCCCTTTGAGGCACTAGGAGAGAACTATTTGGGGAGTTAGGGGCCAGGATGAGTTGGTTAGAGACCCTAAAGCAGGAATACTCAAGCAATGACTCCAGCATAGCTGCAAGGCAAACCAATTCCGATCGGGCTTTGCCAAAGTGCCATGCAAGAACGGCAAATAATAAAGGGTGGCTAGCTGCAAGGTGGAACTGGAGCTGGGAACTATGAGCGCTCGCTGCTCTTCATGCCCACATGCACAGCCAGGGTGGGAGCCAATCTCATCAGAAATTGTGTAACTCTGCTCATGGGTTTCAAGGCAGCGACTGTAGGGGATCGGGTCGCAAGATGTTCTGTTCTACTTTATAGTTTTAAGGTCTGTTCTGAGGCTTTAAGAAAATCGGCACTGCCATTGCTGGCAGCAGAAGCAGAGCTGCCTTGCCAAGGCTGGCCCGCTGATGTATTCACAGGCGGGAGGAGGGGAAACACCTCTTGGCCCCGTGCAAGAGTAGGGGTGCAGGACTCAGTACTGGTTTACGGGGATGGTTAAAGGACTTGATAACAAGACTCAGAGGATGCTCAGAGGTCAAAAGTGTGAGTAAATCAGGAATCATGACAACCTAGAGGCAAGAAAACAAGACCATGGGAACACAGCTTCCCTGGGAATATCCATTATTTAAACTCCCTTCTTAATGCAGCTTGCAGAGAGACAAGGACAGTTGGAAATAGCTCTGCTGAGCTCTTGATGGGACTCTGCCCGCACTATGGTGTTGGAGTTTAGTGTTGTAGAGTAAAGCAGTTTTAGAATATATTTCTACTCCTATTCCTGCCAAATCTGGTTCTGCCAACTGGTGCTGTGGGAACCGTGATACCTTGCGTAAAGCAGTCAGCATACTGGAAACAAAAAGGTTAACCTCTCCAAACTTCAGAATTCCATGGCTTTATGACTCTAAAAATGACCAGCCTCCCATCTCACATTCGAGGACCAAAGATCCCCAGAGAAATGCTAATGCTGTGATCATTAGCAGGGAGTAAAAGGTAAACACCGTGGTTTGCTTTGGACTGAGGCCAAATTTCGTAGCTTCTGTGACCGCACTGAGGTCTCACAGCGGCTGACTCAACTCAGCTTTGTACGTGGACCATTGGATTTACTTCCTAACATTGCAAACTCAGTTGTTATATTTTTATATACAATCTAGAACACAGAAATAATTGCTATCAGTAACGCTGGAATGTTACACCCTACTAAGCTGGGAAAAAAAGAAAGGGAGCAACAGAAAGCCTCCTTTTGCTGTAACTTTCAGAGTCTGTTGCTGCTATTCCTTCTATGTTGTACATGAAAGCTGTTTCACCCCCAGCTGACGTTCATGGGAAGGTAATGCTGTCCTCAGCTTCAGAGCTGAGTAAAAGTTTCCTTCTCTGTCCATGATGTCAGAACTGATGCTTACTGGGCCAGCGAAAAGGGATCAAAATAAAGCAGCCTCAGTTCAAGTCGAAACTTAGAGTTTCAAGCAGGACAATGCGGAGGCAGAAAGTTGAAAAAGTAGAGCTCTGCCATGTGTGTCCTCTCTCCCCTGGGAGGAGGGCTGTCTGCCCTGGTCCGGACATCCCACACTGCAGCAAGGTCAGCATACTCTTAGCGTAAACAGGGAGTCAAGTCTGCTGGTATTGACAAGCCAGTGATTTCAGGCTTCTGCCACTTTGGGGGAATTGCTCTAGATGGAGAGGGGTAAAAATGAGGGCAGAGTCAGGCCCAATACATTTGCCCGGGCTGGAAGCAGAAACCAGACCTTCAGCATTTCATTCAAGCTACACAGTAAAAATCCTTCAGTGCAGCCTGTTCCAAATGCGCGACACTCTCTGCAGAAATGAGACTGGGCACGCCTGCCAGCAGCCTTGAGGCGGATGCTCTCTCCCATTTACCAAGGCACCGCATCATCCCATGCTGTTCCCAGTGTTTACGGATTCACTGAGATGCGTCAAAGCCCTCCCAGCACAGGCACTGAACTGCACAGCCTGCCACCGAGAGATTTACCGTCTCTTTGGCATATCAAGGCGAACCGGCAGCGTACACACACACACACACGCACACGCTCTCACGGACAAACGCGCGCGCCTGCGCGCACGCAGCCCAAGGGAGGTAAGTCCAGCCCCCATCAGCGGGGCCATCCTTCTGCTGCTGGATTTTTCCAGCCGGAGCATCTCATCGGTTCTGCTGTAATTTATGGAAATTGGTTTCTGACGCGGGGCTTTTTTCTGTTACGACAGGGACCCACTGACTGGAGGAGGCAGAGCTGCAGCCAGGGCAGGAGAAGAGAGGGAGAGGTGGGGAGCAGAGGGACAGCGGGCAAAGTGGCGAGGACAGAGGGTGAAAAAGGCACAGAGAGACACTTCAGAGATGGGTGAGTTATAACTAAGAGAGCAGGAAGAAAGGCAGAGAAGGAGAGCTGTGGGGCAGGGAAAGGGAAAGGAGCCCAGAGACCGAGTCGGCCTCAGGAGGGCAAACACCAGGAGACGAGTTCAGGGAACACCCCAGCATACCAAGAAGGACCTGCTCTGCCTGAATCTTCACCATGAGCACAAGGAAGAGCTGCCCCCTCTCCCTGGGGCAAGGAGACCAGGAGGAAAAGCAGCTTGAGGGTACTCCTGACCTGGAGCGACAGGCGTGTGAGGTGGAGCTGAGGAACAAAGCTCTTCTGCAACAGAAGCGGCGCCTGAAACAGGCCACCCAGTTTGTGCACAAGGACTCTGCTGACCTGCTGCCCCTGGATGGCTTGACAAGGCTCGGCACCTCCAAGGACCTGGTGAGTCCAGCGGGACCCCATTTGGGAGGGGGTCCTCCTAATAGCCTTCATCCCAGTTGGGAACTGCTGTCACGCTTTGTGAAAGGGTCATGGGTTCAGCAAAGATGAAACTTCCCTTCAGCATCACGTAGGAGCAGGTCAGGGTAAGGGGAAAGAATGAATCACCCTTTTTTTTTTTTTTTTTGCATCCAATACTTCCCATGCAACCCCTTAGGAACCAAACTCCTCACAGAGGCAGGCAGATATGGAGAGGAAGGACTCTCTGGGATCCAACTTTCCACTCACCTAGTACATATATAGGTTCATCTGACATGTGTGTTTCCACGTGGGATGTCTCTGAAAGCCCTTCCAGCACCATCCAGCTCAAAACCAGACTCCTTCCTCCAGCAGGGAGGGAAGCACGGTTCATGAAATTCTGAGAAACTTATGTTTGACCTTGCCAGCTTTTTGTGTTATTCTCTTTCCCCCACACCTTTTGGATCTCCAGAGGGGCAAGGACAGGGCAGGGCCGCTAGCTGCAGTGGCCAGCGCCCATGGATGGCACCTTTGGGGAGGAGGCCCGGGAGTGAGGCCCGTGGCTGTCTCCCTGCGGAGATGTGGAGCAGGAGGCATCGGGGAGGGGATCTGTGCCAGGAGCCTGGGCAGTTTGTGATCTGGAGGGACTTCCCCAAGGCCCGGAGCAGTTTCCCACGGGATCTCTTGCTGGCTTAACTGCACGTATCTCCCCTTCGCTCTGGCAGTTTTGCTGTCTAACTTCTCTCCGCTGTGGAGTTTAACTACTCAAGGATGCAGAGGTCTAAAC
Organism: Cariama cristata; assembly: GCF_000690535.1. NCBI lineage: Eukaryota > Metazoa > Chordata > Aves > Cariamiformes > Cariamidae > Cariama > Cariama cristata. Next base: position 23,131 of record NW_009626888.1, read on the forward strand.
CATTTTCCCAAAAGAGAGCCTGGGTCTGGTCAGTGATGGGGGTACAACCACTTATTCCAGCTGTGCCAGTGGGTGTCATAAAAGATCTTACCCCTCCCTGCAGTCCATGCTTCCCTCTGTATCCTCAGACCATTGCAGCACCACCATGGATGCTCATGCGTGTGTATCTCCTCTGCTCATTTCCCGGTCCCTGTGGCAGGCCCCATGGCTGCTGCGCACAGGGGCACAGGTGTGTGGGACCGGCAGGGTCCCTGGCACTGGGCCTGAATGGAAACCGTCCTCCTTGCCGAAATGTCCGGGTGCAGCGGTTCTGCTGCACGCAGGTGAGGGGTCAGCGCCATGGCCCTGTGCTGGCGCAGCCTCCTGCTCCCGCCACCCTCCCGGCAGCCACCTCAGCTGCTGCTGAGAGTCCCTGGCTCGGCAGGGTCAAGGGTGGCTCCTCAAAGTCACCCTGAGCTGCTGCCTCACGCTCCGCCAGTCCTTCGCAGCCGCACACACGCAGGGATCGGCCTCCAGCATCCCTCCAGCCCTGAACGCGGCCGCTGCCCGAAGTACGAGAGGGGAGTCACCTGAGCGTTGTGCTAGTGAGGAACAAGGCCTCTCCTCCCCACGGGGAAGGAGGGCTGGCCACACTGGAGCCCGGAGAGCCCGGTTCTGGCCGGCTAGCGTTAGCCCTTCATGCCCTGCAGCACTGCAGTGGAAACATCTCCTCGGGAGAGGGGAGCCAGCCGTATCCCTGGGCTCTTCCTTGTACCACGTTCGGCAGGGAATGGGGTGGAGCCACTTTTGAGTCTTTTTGTGTGTGTTTGCCGAGCCCAGCCACAAAGAGAGAGAGCAACATGTCTACCTGCTTCGCTTTGGAACCGCCTCCTGTCACACCGTGCCCCAAAACGAGTCCTGCGCAGGACGGGTGGCTCTTGGCCTCCAGAGCCTGGCACTCTGGAGCCCCAAATGCCTGTTCTAGTGAGACAGGCTTTGTCTGAATCGCTTGCCGCAAGCAGCCCGCCTGCTCGGACGAACCATTCTAGGCAGGAGACTTCCTCACACGCAGACAGTGTTTGGTCGCTGAAAACCACTGCACAGTTCACGTTTGGTCCATAATAGAAGGACTCAAACACTTTTCCCACGGAGCCAGGGAGCAGTGAATAAAGCGTAACATCTTTTCCGCCATGGAAATTTTGCGCTGGTGTTAGAAGACATAAAATAAAGCACGGCGCCTGTGCGAAGTTTGCACAGGTAGTGTCATAGCTGGGGGCAATGCGGTAGCTGCGGTACCTCCATTTCTGGTTTACCTTGGAGCAAGAGAAGAATCAGGCCATGGATTTCCAAGAGCAAATCAGCAGTCCCTGCAACTCGATGGGCTGTTGTGATGTTTTGGGGGCTGCAAATTGGAGTCCAAAATATGCTTTCAGGCACTTCTCCAGCTCCGGGCAAAACTCCATCTATGTTTCCTAAGTTGCTCTGTCTCCCTCCTGGCGGACAGGAACGTAGGGCTGAAAACGAAGCAGCAGCAGGGAGTGCTGGAGAGGTTGATCTTGGAAAGAGCGCAAAACACCCTGGAGCCCT
>NW_009626888.1:24727-32640 GCF_000690535.1 Cariama cristata
GTAGGAGTTAGGCTGGGAGGAGAGTTTAACTAATGCCCCAAAGCAGGTCTCCCCAGACAGCGCCGGATCCCTCAGCTGGGGCAGCACCACATGTCCTAAAATTAGAGCGAGGCCCCATGTAGTTTTAAAAAACCGACATATTTTCTTACGCAGTCAAAGTCAGGCTGTTGCTTTTTGCCACTCTTTTCTGCGTATTCTGGGTGTGCATTCAGCTTATGCAATGCATCCAGCAGCGTTTGGGATCTGATGGGCCCATCGCATCTCCAACAATGAGTAATTATACGTTTCAGTGGAGCCCTCATGTCCCCAGCTTTATAACAACTCAAGCGTGACACTGGTTTTGGTTTTTAAACGGTAAAAAAAAAAAAAAAAAAAGTAGCTGCATGAGCTAAAATATTCTGAAAGTACCAAGAAAGTCTGAAGATCTGGCTTCTCCCCTCTCAAAAATCGATATCCCCAGGTCATACCACTTCACTAAGCATAGCACAACTCTGAGGTTTCACACTGGAGAGCCTGAAGGCGATGGGAACCTGCTCTGACCCTCCTAAGAGTCCTGCGAGGGCCTCCCTTCCAGCTGCTGGCCACAGCTCCCTTCAGGTCCTCCCTCACCATCCTCCTCAGCTCGTTGCTCCTCACCAGCCCGAGGGAGACAACGGTCTCCACTTCTCCGTCTCGCGGGTGAGACAGAAGACAGGGAGGGCTGCTCTTCAATCAGGTGCCTCCGTAGTCCCAAAGCTCCGCTGCTCCCCATCAGCGCTTGGCCTCTTCCCGGCCTGAGCGACAAGAAAGGGAACAGAGGTGGCAGCTGCAAAGGGCCTGCTCTTTCCGTGGGAATGGTTGCGGGGAGGGGGAAAGGTCCTTTATGTGCCAGATTGTGAGGGGAGACAGGAGGGAGGGTGGGAATTTGGAGACCGGCAGTCGGTTCCCTGCCCTTTTCCCATGGCCCAGCTGTTAGCTGGCAGCCGAACTGGCACTGTGCTCGGAGTATTTCGGGACTGAAGTACAACGGCCAGCTGTGCTGTGGGCCTGCACCGCGGGCTGGGAAAAGACGAGGAACAGAGGGATATTTTTACCTCACTTTTTCAGCTACTGCAGTGCCTCTCACGCAGCATGTGAATGATCGGAGTGACGGGGAAACTGAGGCACGGGGGACTCTGCACTGTGCAAAGAGCAATGCTGAGTGCAACCAAAGAGAGAGTGAGAGCTCTCCTCCTCCAACCATCGGGCAAAACTGCCAGGTTGGCGTGCTTCGAGTCGCCGTTTACACACTTCCCTGGCCCCAGCCCTCTGACCAAGCGTAAAGCTAGGTCTGAAGCACACGCACCCTGCAGGGTTAACACAGCCCAGCTCACTGGAAGGGCTGGTCTAATTCAGATGTTCGGCCTGCACGTTGACAAGATCTCGTATCAAACTGCTGCACCATCTGGAAGTTGATTTTTAATTTTTTTTTTTTTTTTGAGAAAGATAAAAGCAACGGTTTATGCCGCAGCACATTAGCCCCTTTAGATTCTTGGCCTTTCTTTACACAAGCAGTTGTTCCTGAGAACGCTACTGTCAGCTCCGAGCCGCTGCTCTCCTGGAGCTGCTGCACCCTATGGTCAGCCCGGAGCCGCTGCTCTCCTGGAGAAGGGCCACGGGGCCGAGGACACGGAGGAGGGACAGAGCTCCCTCTGACAGCCCCGCTCCATTGCTGCTGCCCATCGCTGGCTCCGTAGCCGTGCAGGAACTGGAGGCACTGGGTCAACATGGGGCAAAAATGAGAACCTCAAGCTGATGACAAAGGGAGCTTTCCTTCCAAAGCGACGCTTCCCTGTAAGTGCATCTGCAATCTCGGGACAAGAGATTTTTCACAATTTTTCTTTGCTTTCGGTGCGCCTCCCCTTCTTCTGCTCAGAAGAAGGAAACAGGAATACGAGATACGAGAGGTGAATGAGGTACATGGGACAGGAATAAAGTTCCTTCAGCCGTTGATCTGGCTGATGGTGCTCCCTTCTAGCTGTGAACAACGTAGGGCTTCATAGATGCTCCTCCAACTAGGAAGGGAGCCCAAATAGTATCACTCCTGATGGAGGGGAGCAGAGACAGACTCCAGCTCCACTAGAAGCTAGTTTTAGTTTCCCATGCAGGGGAAGCTTCCCGCTTCACTACAAATAATTGCTGGTACACTTAAAATTTCTGGAGTCCTGCCTTCTTACCCACACGTACATGACACACACGCTGCGTCCCCCACCCCCTGCCACATTAGAAGGTGTGAGCGTGCCTGGGTGGACATCCGCACGCGCCCACCAGGTCAGGCATTGCAGTACCTGAACAGGTACGAGACTGCCGAGCGCACGTTTAGCTGAAGGAAGACGTGTGTGGGGAGAGTGTGCATCAGGCATGTTCTTCTCCTCCAACAGTTGCATCCCAGAGACCTGCCTGTCATGGACATCCCGACACTTTAACATTGCCTTAGTGGCTACAGAAAAAAACTCTTGGGATTTAAAGAAAGTTTTTTGGGATAAGCCTGTTTTTCATCAGGATGATCAGCAGCGTCAAGCATTTGCGTCTGCTTCCCTGGGCTAGCAAATGTCCTTGTCCATTAGCTCCATACTTAGCTGGGATTTCTCTTTCTTTGTGATGGAGATAGCAGCCACATAGTGTGGTCCAGCGGCGCCTCTTGGAAGGCAATCTGAACAAGCTGCGGGGCGAGACCAGGGTTCAGTCCGCACGGGTTCAATCTCCGCTGGCAAAAGACCAGGATGAAAAGATGGAAAAGGGAGAGGACAGGAGAAAAGAGACTTCACCCCTGCTAATACAGTGCCAGGTAAGGCAACAACACGGTGCTGCTGATTTCACAGTGATGGCAAATGCTTAATGAGTTCCAGCTGCCCCCCTCCCCAGGGCCACGCTAAGTTATTAATTGCAGAGCCAGTTGCAGCCAGAGCCAGCAGATTTTTCCGCATGGCCTCTCCTAGAGTTTGGATTCAGTTCTCCCAACAGACAGAGGACAGCCACAAGCATTCTAGTTGTCCATGTTTGAAGATAAATCACCTCTCCTTCCTTTGGAGGCCAGCTTTCCCATGATATGAGGTATTTCATAACTGCATACAGAAATGAGGAATGTCTCCATATCACTTTAAGATAGGTGCCCCTAGTTGGTTCACACTTACTGGATCCAGCCTGGTCTGACTCTCTCAGGTGTCAAAAGACCTCCTAAGATATTGGCTAACTGTGCTCTGAATTAGCACTGTTGCATTTCTTGATGTAAGCAGTATTTTTAGCTCCTTTTTCTTCTTATAACCTCCTGTACAGCAGAACAGACTCCTCCCTGGCCCCTGTAGGTAAGAAAGCACATGCGAAAGCTGTGTCCCATGAAAGAGGACTGCATGGTTAGAGCTGTTCAGTAATGTGCAGGTATGAGACTCACCAAGCTATAGACCTGGTACACAAAATCCATCATAAAGCTGTGTTTATTTCAGTTACCTGTCCTAAAGAACACTTCACATGTTAGAGTGTAAAGTCTACCCTTCCAGGAAAAACACATATACCTTTGCAAATTCAGTTGGCACAATTAATTGTCATACGAACACAGCTTGGTAGCAAGTTTCTGAAATGTTCAGCTTGAGTGTCTCAGTACCACGCAAAGCCACTCTCTGGTTTGTTTTCCAGCCGTTACTTTACAGTTAGGCATTGCTTACCCTGGGTTTCAGACTCTCATGTAGCTAGGTTAACATAACCACATTTGGGAAACCAGACTAGTAGGATGAATGGCTCAGTGTAATTTCTCCAAACAGCTGGAGTCTTTTTCTGAGAAAATGAAGGTGTCTCTTTTTCTTTAATCACCACTCTGTATTGTTCCGTAAGAGGAACCTCAGTGATAAAGGGTGGGTTTTTTTGCCAGGCGTGTACGTCGAACAAGGACAGGCGTGCACAGGTATCACAACCCAGGGGCTGTTTCTAACTCGGTGCCAGAGTCCATTACTTGTTTCCCTTTTGTGTTCCTAATGGACCATACCCCAGCTGTCACATACATGATATTTTCCCTCATGGACGAAGGTTAATGGACATCACGGCCGAGGAAATAGGCCTAATGCTGCACTTAACTCTCCCTGAACTCAGCATCTTCTGCACAGGCATTTTGTTCTTTTTCTGCCCTTCTTAAGATCCAGCCGCTGTTTGCCACACTTAATCTTCTTACATTGAAGGAAGGGAAGCTCTCCTCCCCTTCTTATTAGTCTTGCTGCTTTTCACGTTCACATTTGTGAACTTCAAAAAGCCTGGCCTGTAAGTAACAGCTCTACGGTGGGAAATAGCACTCAGGCTGCCAGCTCCTTTTAACCAGAGAGGTGAGCTAGTACCTTTTGGAGAATTGCTGGACTATGGTGTAGCGTTTATTAGAAATGGAACGTGACCCCAGTGACGTCTTTTCTGTTTGACAGCAGCTCCCGAGAAAAGGTCATCTACCAGCAAGTATGCTGAAAATTTCAAAGTGATAAAATGCCTCGCCTGAACTCACCTAGTAACTGAACTTGACTAGGAGATAAAGCTGAATCTATGTAACCATCAGTGATACAGGGCGATTCAGGCAATGAGTGTTTTCACTCTAAGAGGTTATACTTGCCCTGTGCCTAAGGCCGCCTTAAGTTTCAGAGATCACAGAGAGATCCAGTCTATGTTAGCTGTACTGCGGAGTCACTCGCCCTCCTATTTACTGAGATGGGTTGCTTACATGGTACTTTAGCAGAATTGCTCTTTTTGTGGCAGTTTTTGCAAAGCGCTTTGGAAAGCTTGTCATGATTGGCATCTGTATCGTAAAATCAAGCCGTTATTTTTTTGTGATGGGGCTTGTCTCTGGTTGACTTGGAAATAGATGCTGAAAGATTCCACTGCTGTCCAAGGCTTCTTCACCTCTGTGCCAAAGCAACCTGGGATTAATCAACCTTGGTTGGTTAAAGCAGCTTCATGACTTTGGAACTGACATTATTTCAGAAAACAAAGCTCTTTATAAATGATGATCCTTACTAATTCCCCTCCTCTCTTTCTCTTTCTTGGAAATCCCCATAACTGACCTTTAGATAAAGACTAATGGTGACTGGCAGTAACAGACGGAAAATTCTGGGGCAGAGATGAGAGCAGGTAATGTGATGAAAAGTCCTCTTAGTCCAAGGAGACTTGTAGTGCTCATCAGCTGCCTGTGCACTCCTTACCTAACCTGCATCGGATTATTTGTGGTCTGCTGGACCAAGGACTCTTCTCAGGCTCCTGGTGAGGTCTCTGGGCAAACGGTTAGCGGTACAATTGGAAGGTGGATAGCTTTTGTCAGGCTGCTGGAGCTGGTAACTGTGTAGGGCTGTTTATCACCGAATGAGATGAAATGTTGTTTTCTACAGAATAATCACTGTCCTGTTCTATCCCAGGTTTCTAACTTACAACCTCCCCAGCCTGCCGTGAAACAAAACTCAAGAATCTGCCTAGTGATACAGTTTAGGTTTACTATCACAGCAACGCTAACAGCTTGTGCATCTCAGGTCTGCCTGCTCCCAAAGTGACTCCTTAGCAATTGCTATCCATACTCCAAGTCTTCTGTTTCTGAAGAGCTGGTACAATGCCTTTTCTGTAGCTGGGCAATGAACGGCTGGCCTCTGTGAGCCACAGCGATGGTTAACGCTTTCCCAGGAGAATTCAGGTCTGTTTCCAAAGAGCTGATTCAGTTGGATGCTGTTGACAGGTTGCAGTGTGGGCAGATGTGGGAGCATACCTGACCTGACGCTCGTGGCTAATATACCCGCAGAGGTAGTGAGGAGGCACAGGGAAGCCTCTTCTATGAAGCACAGTACCGGGGATGAGGAGGCAGATGCTTAGCATGGATCTGCACTTTGTGCTTTATCTTGCCTCTCGGCTTAGTCTGGCCACACTCCTTCCAGGCAGGGCTGATGTGTCAGTGAGGACCAGACAGCGCAGACATTGTAGAGCTCTAAAAGCAGAAGGGGAGGCATTTTGTCGTAGAGTCATAGAATGGTTTGGGTTGGAAGGGACCTTAAAGATCATCTGGTTCCAACCCCCCCTGCCACGGGCAGGGATAAGGGACTGTTCGCTAGGTCCAGGCTGTTTTCTCTCTAGAAGCCTGGACTTTGTAATACCAGCTTTTCCCACAAACAGGTAAGGCGGGATCTCTCCAGTTGGCCTTGGGGACATCTATGGGGCAGGCACTACACCTAGTCCTGATGTTTAAACTTCGCACGCCAGGCAGCCTGCAGCCATGCCGGCAATGTTTTTTTCTTGAACAAGCAGAAGTATTGCCAAAGTCAGGAGCTTCGAAATAAGAGTGCTTTGCAGCTCTTCCCCTTCTGCGGGGCTCCAGCATGCTCCCCTACTCGCTCAAAGCAGATTTGTGCCAAGAGGCAGGAGGTACGCGTGAACAAAGGGCAAGAGAACTGGTGCGCATTCTGGGAACAGGCAGCAGCTCTGCTGGGTCTCCTACCAGCTCATCGTCTGTGATCTGTATTACCATGGGACAGCAGTTCAAACTGCTCTGCGGTGAAATGGGACTGCCCTTTACGAAGGAGCTGGGGGAATATTGCTGTACGAATGCGCAAAGAAACTGCAGAGGGGGCTTCTGGGGGCTGGTTTCTCTGTTTCGTGATTCTTCCAGCTGGAATCAGGTCAGATAAGTTTCGTGTTCTCCCAACCTGTGACTTTGTAGTTCTGTGGCAATTTCCATTCCCTGTGCCAAAGAGCAGCCTTGGATTGAACGTAGCTGCCAGTGTGGCTGAGCCTGCGAGAAGCACATGATATAATGGGGAAGGCACAGCGCTGGCAGCCAGAAGTTTGTAAGATTTGTCTTGGCTTTGGCTTTCCTAAAGTATTTAGCATTATACGCCTCACTTGGATGTTCTAAGAAGTCACAAGTGTTTGCAGTTACACGGGACTTAATTAACTGGACAAAATTCTTTATGAATAAGCCATGCTTTTTTACATTAAAGAAGAAAAAGTATAATAACCAAATCAGGAGCTGTTGCACATATTTTCAGTGTAGATAATGCTTGAGCACTGCTCTCCTTGTTCCCGGATGAGGCCACAGATGGTGAATGCTCGTCCTTCTAAAACCACTGATGTTATTTAAATATACATCATATATACATATATGAGTCTTACATGATTTTTGGTACACTCTATAAAACAATATCGATTGAGATCTCTAGCTCCAGTAGTCTTGCAGTTCTGGAGAACTTCTCAACTAAGTGGCCACTCTAGGAACATGGTGTATCCAAATGTTCAGGATGATTAAATGATCTACACTGCTGTATTGCAGATGCAGTTTAGACCAGAGGAAGAGCTCCGAGACAAAACAGACTCGAAGTTTCCAGCATGCCCTCTCTGAGGTTGCCTTGAGTGCAGTTAGCACTCAGACTACTGTTGGCGTTGTGTCAGTTTGCAGCATTCCAGTATTTCTCACGGGAGGTATTTTCTCCTTTCTCTTTATAATAACTCACAAATAGCACATTTTTGAAAATGAAATCTTGGAAATACTGGATGTAGCTCTCTGTGATGTTTAACCCATGTAATAACCATAAACAGATTTAGTTAAGCGATCAGGAAATTGAAACATTTTCCTTGACCCTACTGGGGCTTCACTGAGTCTCTGAGGGTCATGCTGATCTGCTTAAGGTGTTCAAGACATTTAAGCTGACCAGGAATGAGCAACCAGGAGCTGTGGGAGGTCTGTTGCTGCTTCTGAGCGGCTCCTGGCACGGAGTGCCATAGTGGATGGAAGAGAAGGAATCACAGAAAAAAATATAAATGATAGCAAGAGGAAAATGAGCCTCCCAAGAGGGAAACTGTGTGGTTGGGTTTTTTGGGGTGCAGGACAGAGCCTTGAAGAACTAGGCCATCAAGAATGGGTATGGTTAGACACTATAGGGAGGTGGCAG
>NW_009626888.1:32653-56753 GCF_000690535.1 Cariama cristata
CCATATCTTATAGATGGCAGTTACTCCATCTTTTCCAGTTCCTTTGCTAAGTCCTGCTCCTCCTTCTTTTTCTGAACAGAACTCTTACTGATGTCCCTGACAACCCTATTTTATCAGACCTCTACCATATATGAGACCTGCTGTTACTTCAGCACCTCTGGCTCGCCATTAAGGACCTCTATGCAGAGGGGACAGAAAACTGATGGCAACGACATCTCCTGTTCCCTTTCAAGTGCAAAGGGGTGAAGAGATGAAGTGGGCAAGGCACTGGGGATTATTCCAGTAAGATCAGTGACTTGGGTGCAGGGCGTCCAGTCTCTCTCTTTGCTAGATGACACCAGCTGTGAATATTGTAGCCGTAGTGTTCACATCATAATTCTTTAAAGACCTGTCTAGGAACTTGACGTAAGCTCCACACAAAACAGACACCTCTTGATTAGGTTGTTTCTTGGATTCAGGAGTCATTTGGATGTGTCAGTTATCTTGGGAACTGCCTTAAACTCAAGCTTTTCTCAGGGATGCTTGTCCTGGGTGCTCCTGCTTCTCCCACAGACTTCACCCTCCAGAAGCTGTTCAACTGAGAACAGATGTCTAGCCCTGGAACATTGTTCCCTGTGACACCAGAAGAAATGGAGGGAGGAAGCCTACAAAGGCTGTACCACATGCTTATATACTTTTAGAGGCTTTTTGCCATATCAATTATTGCTCTGCTAATAAAGTCCATGTGGGTTTTCCAAACAAATTCAGTAGCTATGCATCTCTTGACTGGAATACTGCTAAGTTAAAGTCGCTAATAACAGATGAGTGTCTGGCAATCAAATACAAATTAAAGAAGACAAATTCAAAAAGAAGCTTTTGGTAGAGGTTTGCAGAGCATGGGGGAGACCATCATTGTCTTGGATGAGTCTCCTGCCTCCTGACTACTGCCTAAACCACTGCATCTGTGGCTGTGCTGCTAAGGAAGGTCTAAGGGATTGTCACACTTGGAGGAGTAGGTATGTCTATTTTGAGTCCACAGTAATTATCTGTTGTTGTTTTTTCCAGTGCCAAGGTCAGGTATTGAAAGCGACTGTTAACACTGGGTGTCTACCAAATCTCATCTCCAAGAGCTGTTTAAACCAGCTGGGGTAAGTCTTTGCACAGTAGAAAAGCAGGGGGTGGCTAAAAGAAAACCTGTGGCAAGAACCTAGGCACTCTTGATTCCCAGCCCCGATGGTAATTACTAGCAGCTTTGCATGTGCACTTGGCTGATTAAGGAGAAGATGCAGAGGGTGGGCAACCGAGCAAGGCATCAGGAGCACTGGCAAAGCTGGGCACAGATCCCAGACCAGGAGGGAGAGCTGTGTCATTCTCTGTGTGTACTACAGGGCAAAGCTGCCCAGCTGATGGTTTGCCTCAGCCATGAGGAACCCAAGTGGAAAGCGCCTGATGGTTTTGCTTGTGGAGTCTGCCTCCAGACACGGTGTATGAAAGAGATTCCTCCTCTTGTGGGCCCGTTCCCAGTGAGACCAAGAAGTACTGCCATCAGTGAGAAGTCCTGTTTTAACTCCTCTTTCTCCACTTGAGGCAATAACACCTCTTGTGTCCCACAGGCTGGAAGAAGTGTCTGCCATGGACTGTGGAGACCTCTCTCTTCCCATCCCCAGCGTTGTTGGCCGAGTAGAACATATGGAGTTGCAATTTGGCCAGGAGACAGTGCTGTGTTCAGCACTGGTTGTAGGTGAGAGTGCCAGTCCCTCCTCTCCCCTAGTTTTCCTGCGTCCCTCTTGCCCTGCCAAGCGCATTTAAAAGGATCTCTGGCAAAAGCGTAATGCGGTGGGAGGTTGGTGATGTGGTCACCTCCACTGCTGGCCAAGGTCATTATGTGCTGTGAATACCCTCAATGTAACCAAAGGCAAAGGGCATAGAAAGAGTACAGAGAAGACAGAAGATGTTGAACGTGGGGAGAAATTAGGTGCTTTTTGGTCTTAACACAGGATGTGGAAAATTCTCATTTCCTTTCAAAGTGGACCTTTCTTAAAATTAGCCAGACTGCTTGATTAGTCTTGTGGTGCCCTATGTTCGCCTACGAATGGGCACTTGTGTCTTTGGCTGGCTGGAAGCCATCAGAGGAAATGATGGCGGGGTACAGCTTATTCCCCAGAGTGTTTCTCTGTGCACTCATCTGCCTCTGCTGCAGGGAGCACCCTGGAAGAACCTGGTAGCCCCAGAGTGCTGAGTCTCCCTTGGTGTCTTGAGGCAGGACCCTTTGAAGGAAGGAGCTGTAGGAGACAAGGTTAAGCCAGGAGGCACTGGAGCATGCCCAGAAAACAGCAGGAAGGCTGCATGTTTGCATTTACATCAAGCTCTGCATATGCTGAGAACAACTTAGTTGTCTTTTTTCCCCCTGTTTTTTCTCCCTGTTAGTCTTCCAGCTTTACTCTCTTGCCTGTATCTGTATCCTCATCTTTGATGAGTACTCTCATCTTCCAAGGCTTCCCTTCCTCCCTCTTTTCATGTTCATTCTTCCCACTTTCCTAGTCATCTAGAAAGAGCTTCCTCCTCTTCCACACTCCAGCTCACTCTTCTTCCCTGGTTTCCCCTCTCCTTGTTCTTGCGCTTCATGGGGAGTCTGTATTAGCACCAGCACAGGTGAATTTAGCCCAGTAGCACCTACTGGTTTTGCTGGGATGTGGAAATGGCTGCCTGGAAGGAGTAGAATTGCTATATCTGTGCCCTGTGCACACAGTGCTCTTGCTTATGTAGTTATAAATAAATTACAAAATACAGCCACTGATTACAGGGCAAGCAGGCATCCAAGAGACATGGAAATTGTTAACGATGTTACTGGTGGCTGCTGAATCCTGCAGACTCCAGGAGCGGGAGATTCCTCCTTCCCTGCTCCTGAAGTCCAGATGGATGACTCCAAGACCCAGGAGGTCACCCTCTCCCAGTCCAATGCGTGTCCTGAGTGGCAGGTTCAGACGGTGCAAGGCTGAACGTATATTCCAGAGAGGTACATACAGAGAGGACACAGACAAGGCCGGCCACACAGATTACCACGCATATAGCAGTGCCTTTACCAGCACTCACATAACCACCAACACATAACACATAACGTCCTGGTCCTCCTCTCTGGCTGACTGGGATTGACGTTCACTAGCAGAAGCTCATACATCCTCAGTCTCTAGATTCACAAGCACGCTCATATTCACAGAGTCTTCAAATAGCAGCACAGCTTCTAGGTCTGTCTTAGACCCATGTCTAGAGCCTGGGCCCCTTACCTAGCCACTGACCCAGGCCTTGAGTCTTTCCAGATGCAGATTTCCTCACACTCCCTGGCTAAACCAGATTGAAGTTCGCTAGCTAATTACGTACACAAAACGACAAGCATATAAGATTAAATTCCCTGAGGAAATATAAACACACCCAAGTCTTTCTAGTTAGTGGCATTTAGACCTCTCCCACATATGCCCTGTCCTCTTCAGTTGCTGGCTTATAAACCTATGGTCCCTGTGCCCCTGGTCAGAGCTGGTACCCAGAGCTCTCCTGCATGCTGATCTCTCCGGCTGCTGGCACCTAGACCTACAAGCTCTGTGACCCATAGTCCTTCTCTGGGTACTGGAACTTGGACCTTGCAGCACACATTGCAGTCCTTCCCGTTGCTGGCACCCAGGTGTATAAGCCCTATGGCCTGTGCTCCCTTCCCCAGTTACTAGCACCCAGACTCCTCTTGCACACTGGTCTCTCTAGTTGCTGCTGCCTGTGAGCTACGTCCCCTTCTCCAGTTGCGGACACAGACCTACGGGCCCTATAGCCTGTGGTCCCTTCAGTTACTGGCATCTCTCTTGCACGCCAGTCCCTCCGGTTGCTGACATCTAGAGCTATGTGCCCTTTAACCCGTGGCATCTTCTACACTTGCTGACACTCCAGACTTGCAGCAGTCACATGTAGGATAGAGAGGCTACACAGAAAAAAAATTACTTAATAGAATTATTTAGTAAGAAGATCGGATAGATTGCAGCCATCAGGCGCAGGGTTTGGTCAGACAAGTGAACTGACCAACAGCCTGCTTGCTTGTGACTGGCCCCCTTAGTCCCTCTCCTCTCCACTTTTCCACGCTTGTTCTTCCTTGATCCACCCTCCTGCTTGCCTTCTCCTGCCTTTGGCCCTTCCCCTACACAGCCCACAGTAAGTTTTTCCATGATCCCGCAAGCCCCTTCTGATATCTCATAGCAAGTTTTAAACAATCCTACAAACCCCCTCAAATAGCTCATAATACTCGTGATAATAATGGTTCCCTCCTCTTACCGGCCAAAGTTCATTTTGACCCTCTTCAGGGCTGTGCCTAAGTAGCTCCTTTAACAGCTCATCAGTCAGTGGCTGAAGAGTCCTGGTCTTCATTACTGTCGCTGTTACCACCTGCTCGTTAATGTTTGTGTGTTTAATTCACCACTTCCCTTGTCATTTGTTATTTACTGTTATGCTGAACAGGCCATAACCATATAACTTTCTGAAGCAGATGCTCTCATATTGCACATCCTCCCACAGGACAGACACACTTTCTTTAGCAGGGCAGCACATGCAGTCTTCAGCCTGATGCGTCTCTTCTCTCTTCTCAGATGATGAAATGCTGGAGTTTTGCATTGGTCTCCAGACTCTGTTGAATCTCAAGGTAAGGAACAGCTCCTTGCTTATTGCAAGGCTCTTCTCAAGAAGTTCTCCAAGATTTGGTTGCTGTAAGCATCAGAAATACTTACGTCCAGGTCTTCTAAGGTGCCACTTGCAATGCTTGTTGCACGGCTGCCTGGATGGCTGCAGTATGCTCCGAGTCACCGATTCCTTTCCAGCCCTTCTCAAAGGTTTTAAGAAGGGAATCACTCAATAGGATACTACCACATCTCCCATCCGTTGTATTCCTGACCGTGCAAGTTGCAAACAGGAAGGGGAGACTGAAGAGGAGACAAGAAGAGGCAAGGCACACTGTGTCATGAGTTATACCTGTGTTGCCTTTTGAAGGCAGATGTGAACAAGCCCTGCCCTTGCTTTGAGCCAAATGAAGCTGTATGATCACGTTCGGTGCCCAGCACTAGCTGGGCATGAATGGAAAGAGTCCTCTCCTTTCCTCAGCTCAGCTCAGGGCCGGTGCTCTGCTGAGCCTTGGCTCTTGGGTGGCTCAGAACATGGCTGCAGGGAGCTCGCTCCCGCCTGTCAAATATTTGTAGCCACATGTCAGGCTCACAGAGCAGCAAAAACATTGGGCTGAATGGCTGAGTGATGCGAGGACATCGCTTCAGAGGGGGCCATCGAAAGAAGGGAGGGGAACGGCCTGGGAAGGGTTTGGAGAGGAATCCATTGAAGGGAACAGGAGCAAGGAGACAGCATGGGGGACAGGGAGGGGAGCTGTAAGGTCTCCACAAACACAAAGTGGGGTTGTTTGATAGTTATACAGGTTTTCCCCAGTCATAGACATCATGAGTTTTGCTATCTGAAATGTCCAGCAAGTAACCGGCTCTCCCCTTCTTTAGTGTTGCATCGACTTGGAGGAAGGAGTCCTGAGATTTAAAGCGCTGAGTCAAGAGCTGCCTTTTCTACACGCCTCTGAAGAGCCTGGTCAGTGACTGGCTGCGGTTCCCGTGTTGGGAGCCGAGGAGACTTGCTGCCATGAGAGAGAGATGAGGGTGAGGTTCAGGTGCCCCTAACCTTGCCACATTCTAGGCTGAGGCATTCACTGGGGAGTGAGAAAAAGGCAAATGGGCTGGAAGCTGTTGTTGTTGGCAGTGCCCCATCCTGAGAGATATCCCTCCTTTCGGTGGACCCTCTCGCTTGTCCGCATGTGCCAAGTGGGCATTTTGTTCTTGTTTTTCTGTCTGTCCCTAGTCGCTCCAATTTCTGCTTCCGTACTCAATTCACCCTACCCTTGTAACGACTTATTTTTACAATACTCTCTGTTCATGAGACAAGAGAGTCTCCGTGAACAATCTCTAGTTGTTCTGTGGCCAAGAGGACAGGGCTTTCTTCAAAAGCCTCCAAAGATTGCCATGAACATTTCCCTTCTCTTTGCCTCGATGTGAGCAGACTCCACTCCTGTTTCTTTGTGGGAAGGGCTCTGTGGCCAGTCCTCTCGCTCATACTCTGGGAAGCTGGATTTTGTTACTTTTTGCTGGCTCAGAGCAGAAGAGAAGTATTTTCTTGGAAAAACCTTGCAGCAAGAACACTTTTAGAGTTCTTGATTCTAAGAAACCTTTGCAGAAATTCTGAGCGTAGATGCCTAGAGTACGGCGGGCACTCACAGGGGCTTGGGCTTTGCCACGGCATCCTTGGCCACTAAGATATATGATATGAATGGCAATGCTTATCATCTTTTGGTGTTATACGTAGTAACCAAACTTGCACACCCTGTTCTTCTGACCAGGCCTCTCCTCTCTGCACTCCAGCCGCTAGAGCTACATTCCTAACACCTCTGCTGCATCATCAGAGATCCTGCCATTCGGTTTAAATGCTGCGATGAATTACAGCACCCAGACTCTTCTGCTCTGTCAGCTCCTTTCTTTCAACTTGAAATCTAGTGATTGGACACAGGTACATCATGAGCCTCAAGTCCCGGCATCTCACACTCATCCATGTTGCTACTCCTGCACGAAATAAGAACTAGACTTCTTTGTAGTATCAGCTCAGGTCAGAGAACTGCAAACTCATCTGGGATGACCAGGGTGATTATTAAGTCAATTTGTTGTTGTTTTAAAATTTATTTTTTTTTAATTTGCATCCTAGAGCATAGCTGTATACATGGTCTATTCCTTACTAGCTCTAGGAAAGATGCACCAGATCAGGGCTTGTTCTATGCCTTGTGACTACTGATTCACTATCCAAACTCTGCACAATGTCCCTTTGTCCACCCTTAGAATATCATGACACCTCCATTTTCCCCATCTTCCTGGATTAAACACCACTGGCTCTCTTCTTTTTTTAATCAAGCCGCTCCTTGTTTCTGTTGTGCACACTTGTGTATGCTTCTGTGCTTTTTTCTGTTAGTTCTTTCCTGAATCAGTTGCTGCATGCTGTAGCTTAACGCACACTGAGGACAGCAGAGTACAGCCTGGCTGATAGGGTTTGGGATGCCCTTACCAGTGCTAGCTGGTGTGACTGGCACCTGCTCTTCCTACAAGCAGCATCAGGCTAGTAACTTTTATTGTCGGCCATCACATCTTGCAGCTTCCGATCCGTTCCTTGGCTTCTTTGCCATTCTTCTACTTGTTCATCTGACTATTTCTGGCTGCTTGAACTGCTTTCCATGAATCTCCTGCCTGACACCAACAGTTCTCCCATTTATGTCAGGACACATGTCTGCTTGGTGAGCCTGTCTTCCAAAGTACCAGTAATTCCTCCTGGATTTGTATCACTTGTGTGTCTGACTGGCTTCTCAAACCCAGGGGTCTGTAATGACAGTTCAGACTTGTACTAAACCATCCTGTGTGTCAGCTGGAACCTACATGGTACCTGGGTCAACTCTGCCAAAAAAAGTCTTTGTGATAGATGAAACACCTGTTCCTACGTGCAGCAACTCGCCTGGCTTCCAACTCGTTTCCCTCTAAAAATAGCATGTGGAACAATGGCAAATACTCTGCTAAAGCTGACAGATACCGTGTCCATTACATCTCTTATTATTCATTAACTTTTATGATCTATTTTAAAAAAGACACAAACCCTAAACCCTAACTCTAAACATTAAAGCTAACTGTAGCCCTAACCCTAAATTTAACCCCTAAAACTAATCCTAACTCCTAACCCTAAACCCCTAAAACTAACCCTAACCCTGACCCTAACCCCTAACCTGAAACACTAGCCCCTAATAATACTCTAACCGTAAATATAACCCCCTAAATCTAATCCCCTAACCCTGACCCCAAAACATAATCCTAATCATAATGCTAACTATAATAGTGAACCCCAAAATCTAACCCTAATCCCCAACCCTAAACTCTAACCATGAACCCTAACCCAAACTCTATCCCTAAACCCAACCCTAACTCTACCCACTAAACCTGACCCTAACCCCTAACCCTGAACATTAATTGTAAATCTAACCACCCTAAATCTAACCCAACCCCCAAACTCTAACCTTATAACCATAAAACTATTCCGAAATAGTAAACCTAACCCTAAACCCTAACTCTAATCCTATCCCTAACTCCCTAACTCTAACCCTAAAACAAACCTCTAACCCTACCCCTAAACCTAATCCCTAAACTATAACCCTAAACCCTAACACTGACACTAACTCTAACCCCTAACCATAACCCTAACCCCAATCCTAAACTTAACCCTAACCTCTAACTCTAATCCTACTCCTAGTCCAAACCCTAACCCTATCCCTAATCCCTAACTCTAAGACCTTCACTATATAACTAAACCTAATCCCTAACCCTAGGCCTAACACCACCTACACCTAACCCCAACCCTAGTCCTATCTGATGCTTTTTGTCAGTGCCTACAAGGGGCCCTGCTTCTCTCCAGAGTGCCCCAGGGCATTTGCTGGTGCCCACAAGTGGCTGGCAAGGGACGGGGAGGGCCACCAACAGCTTTCAGTCCTGGCCACTTCTGTGTGAGGGCCATGCCTGGTGGGTGGCTATTTTGGAGCCGGGCTCTGGCTACAGTGAGGGTGTAGGTGAGTAGGAGTCTTTCCAAACTCAGACTGAAGCCAACGGGAATCTTTCCAATGATTTAAAGGGTGCTGGATGGGATCCTACAGAAAATTGGCATGACTTTGAGTTGACAATTCTGTTTTGACTACTGCCTGTCACTGACAGCCCTGCAGATACTTGCACGCTAGCTGCTGTTGGAATTCGCCAGGTGTTGCTCCTACACATCAGTCTTGGGATAACTCTGCTTCTGCTCACCTTCAGAACATCCTCCAGTCCTTCTGGATTCACATGCCTCATTTCTCAAATCGCCAACAATTAGGGTCCTCTGTGAATTAACGTGCTACAGTAGGTGAAAATCACCGGCCCTATCTTCGTAATGAAATCCTTTGCATCCCACTTACCTTCCCCCAAGCGAATCATTCATTCTTCCACACCGGTACATGACAAATTTGTTTCTTCCCAAAGGAGTTCTTTCCTTTTCAGATAATCCTTTTAACACTTTCCTGTACCGTGGTTGTTAATACTCTCTCACGTTGTGCCACTACCTTGCCAGCCTTTCCTCTTTGTTAACAATTTCGTGCATAAACATAGCCTGTGCCACTTCTCAGTCATGGAGAGGATGGTTCCAAGCAAGTGCTAATTCAGCATGTGAGAGCTCTTCTTTTGAGCTGTGAAATCAGCTCCAGAGCAGAAGACATGCTTCTCACTTTCCTCCTGTCCACCTCAGTTGAACATGCAGGTCCACACAGTAAAGGTCTCTTCCACCCAGACACTGAGGAATCTGTTGCCAACTGTTATCAAGGAGCCTCCCCATCAAGCTTTGCTGCAGGCAGAGCTTACAGGAAAAAAAAACAAACACATTTATGTGACTAAATGAGAACTGCAGGTCATAACACCATGGCTGACACCTCACTTCAACAAGGTCTAATCCTACACTGTCAGTACCTGGTTTCCTCATCATCACACAGAACTACTGGTGGGTTTCCATCTCCCAAAGTTCCAAGGCATTAAATGACGTGACCTTAACACATGTATTCTGAATCCTTGCCCAAACTGGTGTTTTCTCCAAAGACCAGTATTTTTGTCATTACGTGGGAATCCCAGATTCCATTGTGAAAGACGGGAATCTTGGCTTTAAAAGATGTGATTATAAAACAGGACTTGAAACATCTCGAAGAAGCAAGCTCAACCCCATCTACAAACATGGTAATTTTTAAAAGTCTTCCTCTGTTAGGGAGCCCAGTGAGTAATTTTTAAGCAGGTTGGCAAGGCTAAGACTGTCTCAATTGTAGTTTCTTTTGGAAAAGCCTGTTATACCGACACACTTCCCTACCCCTCATTCCAGTCATCTCTGTTGCTTTTGGGGGACAAGGGGAAGGAAGGAGCTATCTTTTCCACTGGAGATCAGAAAATGCTAATACTTTCATACGGAAAGTAGAAATTTAGTACTAACTGCCACCTCAGAGCAGGACATAGGCACACCCTGTATGTGTCCAGCACTGGAGTCTCCTCATGATGAGGAGGTCCCTTCAATGTAGACAACAGAAAGTTACTATTTTAGGGATAATCCCTCTGAACTGCCTTGGTGGTCAGCTGCTACGAGGGCTACTTTCCGGTAGAGTGGATGTGACAGTTGTGAAGCAGCCTGTAGGGACGTGTCCGTCACAGCAAGCCTTTGGAGGGAGAAGCAAGCGTTAGATGGCAGCTGTGATACACGTACGGCTGAACCTGCCCCGGGATGGGGAGATGGACTTCTGAAGCCCTTTCCAAGGCCTATGCAAACCTATCCTGAGAGCATGCGCTCTGCCGAAGCCATAATCAGGACCATTTCCAGGAACTTGGGGTCACTTGGCTTTGAATGGAATGGGAGCTCCAGCCATCCATATTCCTAGAGGCCTGCCCCTTCTTTCACTACTAGTGGGTGAGTTACGGAACGAAAGACCACTGAGCCACCTACATACGCTTGCCGTCAGTCCTCCTTTCAAGGGACTCCAGAAGAATCATAGAAATAACTACATTCAGCAAAGACATCATAAAAATGAGGTCAGGGACAGCCAACGGGTTTATTAATTCTCAGGAAAATAAAGCAACCCCCTCCCTTGATTTTCTTGCTACTAAATTCAGCATCACAACCAAAGCCATGAATCATTTCTCTGCAAATGCCCCCAGCGTCTGAGAATGCTGTTGGAATTCCTCACTTGCTGTGTGCTGGCACTGGGACACACAAATGCATCTTCCAAATCCTGCCCTGTCAAAAATCTTCCTGGCAGCAGCGCGTATGCCAATCGGCTACTGAGTAGGATGCAGCAAACAACATTTCCTGCTGCCTGAGAAGGAACAACTTCCAATTCCAACTCTGGGGCTTGTGTTGGCTGGCAAGGACAAAGAGGCAATGAGTTACAATTAAACTATAAGGTAGCTCCACCAGGCCGGAGACAGAGCCTACGTGGCTCCTTCTCTGAGTAGATGTACGCTTCACAGAAAATAGTTGCCAGTGGAAGTAGCCCAAAGCATTGATTTCAGCAAGTATTGGCTGCAGCCAGTCTATTAATTATCACTTTGGAGTTCAGGGCAGGAAAAGAGAAGAAAAGCCATCTTTTGGCCAAGGAAGAGTACAGAAGTTCCAATTAATTTTTCTCCAGACAGTTTTCATTTTCCTTTGGGCACAAGGGGCACAGGAGCAAAATGCACCTGCAAGCCACCATGTGGTGTAAGCAACATAAAACTGCCAGGGGAAACCCTCAAACATCAGTATTTTCCCCCTCAAATGGTTTTAAGAGCTTAAGAGCTTTGGGGAGCAGATGATCTGCAGCATCCCTATCTTCTCAGCCCTGCTTTCCACAACACAGCATGCCTGGGCTTGCACAGCACACAGCAATGTTATCCTCAGGCCAACAAGAGGAGAGGGCCGGGTTGCACAGGTTCCCCTGTCCAACATTTGCATTGTTTTCACCCTTTTCTTTTAAAGATGGTCCTTAGAAAAATGTCACCTCTCCCCCATTAACCTTTTCCTGTTTCTTCTCAACAATTAGCAGTCCCAACAGTGGATCAATTTGACCTTACTTCCTTGGAAATCATTTGACCTGTACAGCAAAGTTTGTTTTGCATAAAACAGTTTCAGTCACACAACCGTTTGTATCACCCTTGCGCTTGTGTTGCTAATAAAGGTTTATATTTGGCATGGACAGACAGGAGTGAGTTGTTCTCTGTTACGAGTGTGGACAACCCTGTTTCCCTGTCAGGCCTCAAGAAGGAATTCCAATACAGCCGCACTGCAATAGCCTGTAAGACCCAGCTACCAGATTAGCTCAGCCTGGCCCAACTCTTAAGCAAATAAAATGCCGCAGGCAATTGCTGCAGGAACCTCTGGGGTCCCAGCAGTGGAGCAAGACGGAGGGAGTACTTCTGTGGAGAACACTTGCCCCACCAAAGCCAAGCAGTGCCGAGAAGGGCCAGGGCAGGCACACATTGTGGTAGGACACCACATTGTAGATGTGGTGCTTATGGACACGGTTTAGTGGTGGTCTTGGCCATGCTACGTTTATGGTTGGACTCGATGATCCTAAAGGTCCTTTCCAACCTAAACGATTCTATGATTCCATCTGTTTTTGTCAAAGCACACACAACAGAAGAGCCCATCATCTGTGCAACAGTACACATGCCAGGCGGTGCAAGCCATGACTGAAGATTCAGGCATTACTATTTTCTGGTGCTTGTAACCACCCTGTTCTGTCCCTGGTGGGGGAGGCAGAAGCCACAGAATTAGGGGAGGGGGAGCAGGACAAGAAAATACACAACCTTAAGCAGAGGAAGAGCAGCAGTCTGTGTTCAGGATGGAAGAACAGCATATGCCAAGACAGAGGCCTGTTTAGGGACATTGCTACAATGTCCTTTCTGTTGTACGCTTCTGAAAACTGCTCTGCAGAGTCCTGCTCCGCTGTGGTCCCTCTTTGTGTCAGTCCCACTAATTTTGAAATGCAAGATTAAAATCAGCTAGCAACAAGGCGAGGCGGAAAGTATCCCAGAATAGAGTGAAACCAAACTGTTGACCCCACCTGTAGGGACATCTGCTTCTCCCCAACTCAGCTGGGCCCCGAGGGGAAGAGACAGGAGTAGCAACTGCTACTGCTTCACCAGAAGGGAGAATCCTTACTTGTTTTGCTGATCTAAAAGATCTTTAGTTTTTGGGAAACAGAAACCTGGAAGTGGCAAGAACCAATACACTGCGATCTAGTTAATAGTTTCCACAAGACACAGTCTCATTAGGAAAGGACTCTTGAGACTGATGAAAGCCCAAGGGGTCACACCGACCCATTTGCCAGAAGCAACGGTGATTGCCCACTGGAATGGGTAGCTGTACATCGCAGCATCATGACAGCGGACAATTTCTTGAGGTTACAGTCCAGAGCTGACAAGCTTCAAGACAACTTTAGACCATCAGTGGATGGGCCCTGCACTATCAGCTCTCTATAGCCGACAAACTCCAGCCTTGCTGCTCTGAACACCACTGTTACTAAAGCACTATTATGGCTCGAGAGCTCCTGCCTGAACGGCCCAGTTGTACACAAGCACTTAGTCTGACAGGGGAACATTTAAAAAAGCTTCTCAGCGAGGTCGTTAAAATGGAAACTTCCACTGTAGTTACAGAGTCAGGAGACAGAGTGGTCCGAGAAGCAAGCTAGCTGGTACAGAGGTCATGCCATTTCACTGCTCCATGCTTCAACTTTCACAGCTATCAAATGCAGAGGACAGAAGCTGTCCTCCATAAAGCTTATATAAATCTACGGATGGAGACTGCAAGAAATGCCAAGGCTTATTATGTAAAGATCCTGCCCTTCTACCGCATCGGGCTACTTCAACAGCAATCCTTTTGACCCAAGGGCAAGACACTCCTTTCCTCTATACAAAGTTCCTTCTCCCAGTTAGGGCTGCCCTCAGATGTTCTGCAGCGTGTAGCACAGCAGGTTTTCAACAGCCTGCAGGATCTTCAAATGTTACCATCTGCTAAAGAGAGGTCATGGAATTATATTTGCTCTGACTCAGGCTGCCGTAAGGGTGAAGGGACAGCTCCATCCATTATGCATGTCCAATAAAATATCACACAAGTGAGAGAATAGTTGCAAAACAGCAGGTGAGCTTACTGCTCCTATCCTAATAAGCTGCATTAGGGAAGGGGCCAGCTGAGATGGGGAAAAGCAGAACATCAGCAGCATGTGGAAAGGTTCCTGCCTCGGCCCTGGCACATGAGCAGCCTGGGTGAGCAATGGCTCCGCACACCAGCAAGCAGAACGTCATCTCCAGTCACCTCCACCTCTTTCAGCTTTGTAGGACTCACAATAGCACAGCGCTCTCCACAACAAGAGGGAAGTGTGGCATTTCCACTGCTTATTATGGAATGGCCAAGCTGTCACAGCACCACAGATCCACGGTGAAGACAGATTCCCCTTACTGCCCAGTTCACAGCCGCTTTGCTAAGTCACAGCCATCCCTGGGATCACCATGCCCAAGAAGATGGAGACAAGCAATGCCTTTTGAGCACAGCTGGGGCTCGCTGGAGCTGTTACCTCTCAACACCTTATTAGTGCAAGCTGTGGTTCTTCTCTTGCATGTCTCCAGCTCCTCAGAACAGGAGACGGTTTGTGAGCAACTGCGTGGTAGAAGAGCAGCAGCAGAGGAAAGGCAAACAATGCCTGGGTCTACTTTAAAAAACACACCTAAATGGGAGACAAGGCCCTTGCCTGCTCCCTAACTCAATTCCTCCATCTGCAGTTCCTGCACTGTGATCCTGCTAAGAACTCAGAATTGATCACTACAGCAGTCGTAAGAACGGGTCAAAACAGAGACTGAGCTCAGCTGTTCTCTCCATCTATGTCCTCAGTGCTCCTTCACAGTCACCTGTAAAGCGCTTTAGCTAGCGGAGAACATGGAAACTGGCAAAGGAAGGCCAATGAGCAGGACGCTGGACTCCTGCTGTTCTGGTAGCTTCCTCAGCTAAAAGCAAATCAACCCACCACCTCCGCTCAAGCCTACAGCCAAGCACATCCCTCCACAGAACCCAGCCTGTTACACCCTTTGCTCTCTGGAAGCTTTGATAAGAGATAGGAAAAGAACAGTCTCATCTTCATTAGATGCCTGATTCTAGTCGGAGAAGAGTTTGTGCTGGTATTAAAGTCCATGTGACTTGTTATAAGGGATCCTGGACGACAGTGTAGTGGGCAGAGGAGTCTGTTCCAGCAGGGTCCTGACACTGTGAGGTGCTGCTCTGCTGCTGTTTCTCAGGAAAATACAGTGTTTTGTGAATCAGATTTTTGACAGCAGAAACGTCGCCTCTTTCTACAGAAAAAAAACAAAAAACCAGACAGTTGTTAGGGATTCTCAACAGGCAGCGTGAAAGAGCCTCTTCCTCAAGAGGTACCTGGAACTATAGTTCCAAGCACAACACCTGTCAGCAGCCCTTCCTCTCTTTTTTTCCTGTACATCCTTCACCCTTTCCACACTCACCCACACCCAGCTGCTGCAGAAGACTTCCAAACTCTGGGTCACAATCCAGGATTTTCAGCAGGTTGGTGGACTCCATTCTCTCCAGCTGCACATCCCAGTAGATGTAGATCTTCTGATTGAAGCTGACATAAACCAGGCAGGGGCTGTTCCTTCCTCCTTTGCATGCATAGAGGCCTGCAGAAAGCAAAAATGTGGAGACCTGACTACATCCAAAAGGACAGAGAAAGCAAATAGGTAACTTTTCACAATGAGGTACCAAAGCTGTTAGCAGATAGCAGCGAGCACCTGGGGTGAAGGGCACAGACATGAACTTGGGTACATGAAGTCCCTTTGAGACAATCCAAGAAAGTGTCTCTAAACTGCATGGAGCTTGGGGATTTGCAAGCTGCTTCTTGCAGGTATGAGAGCGGGGACTCAGCAAAGCTAAGACTCAGTCTGGTTCCGTGGGGCTCCTTATCTCCACTTGAGAACAGCTTAGAAGTCTGCAAATTAAAAATGCAGTGGGGAAGACAAGAGACTGCTGTAGCACTCCCAAAAAGGACAGGAAAAAAACCCCAAAACCATCACAGACAAACCTCAGCATCACCTCCTCTCACCCCTACTTTTCCCAGATGCCCCCAGAGGAAAGACTAGCTGGGCCTTCTGCAGTATACACGCAGGGAAATTATTCCCAACTGCAGACAGACAAAGCATTCCAGGTCTCCCAGAGGGGAGCAGTAGCTTTGAGGGAGAAATGCTGTGAGGGTTGGCTTTGCAGTCAGGCTCCCCACCTGCACAGAATGCACTGACATTCTCATCTGCTTGAAATCTGGCAACAGTCCGATTGTGGTCAATGATGTATGTCTGACCATCCCACGCGCAGGCAATCACCTCCTCGTGCCCGTTGCCCTGCAGGAACCGTAAGATCGCATATTAGCATGGACATCAGCTAATCCCAGAGGCAGTCCAGAATCCTTCCTGCTTGTTCAGAGACAGAACACTAATGTCTGAACAAGATGTCACTTTTGGACATCTCATCCAGATGTTTTACACTTGTCCAGTCTTTTTGCACTTGGAGACCATCTCTCTCTATCATAATCCTTATGTGTCATCAGAGCTGGTAGACAATCGGGGTATTAGCAGGGTGCAAAATCATTCAACTTTGCAATAAGATAAAAGAGCAGCTGGGGGACAAAAAAGTTCATAGCAGGATGCTGGTCTCACCAGGTCAAACAGGCAGGCACAGCTCAGCCTCTTGCAGGAGGACAGACTGACATGAATGCAAAATGCACCAGCAGTCGGAGCACTCTGTGTGTCATCCTGAGACAATCCCAGCCTTTTCAGCTGAGTCATACTCCCTCTGCCCTTCCTAAATTCATATACACAAAGCCATGCTAAGTTTTTGTCTTCATCCCTCCCAGCCCGATTCACACTCACAGTAACATCCAGCTTTTCCAGAGCAAAGAGCTGGTGATCAACCTGCACAGACCAGAGCAGCTTGTCTGCTCCCTCCATGAGTTTCAATGTCCCTGAAGGGGAAAAAAAAAAAAAAGTTGTCTTGAAAATATTAAAAGGGAGCAGAAATTTGCTAACACTGGGCCCTGCACACTCCTTCAATATTAAGAGTGTGCAGGAAGAGGGTTAGGCCCATGGTACAGGCTGTGGGCTCTGCAGGCAGAGGGTTAGGCCCATGGTACAGGCTGTGGTTGATAACAGATAGCACAGTCTCAGTTCTGGGAAGGACAGCAGTCCATTATCTTGTCATCAGCAACTGGAAACAAGAGGGGAAAAATGGCAACAGTCCTGCTAATTGGAGTGTGTTCTAAGAAAAGAAGAAAACTGCCCCAAACAGGCTCCCAAGGTACAGTACATCAACAGATCTCACGTGAGACAATGAGTAAACTAGAAGCTTCTCATCATGTCCCACAGATGATGTGATCTCAGGACAGCATGTTGCCAGGTACCAGCCAAGAGCTGGCTGGCTAATAGCATGGGCATGGCCTCTTGGCTGCTAAAACCATACTGGACACTTCCCTCACAGACCATTTTTCTACCATCCAGAGATACTGTGATAGCACTCGGGGGGCTGCGGGGGGCACAGTGTGGTCATGACAGAGCAGAACAGAAACATTAATCTATCCTCAGAGTGCCTTCCAGTTTCAGTAAGGCTCGTGAGTGAACCATAAGGAGGCAGGAAGCTTTGCGAGATGCAGAAGCTTGACTTCAGGCCCAAAGAATAATAAAAAATTCCCTAGCAGGACATCACTGGGCAGGTGGCCATCTGGCCCAAACAGCCCAGGCTGCGTATCTAGGAAGAGAAGCACAGCGTCTTGTCTCCACACTGTCAGTTTTTGGACAGAAACCCTGCGTTCAGCTCATTAGATGCAGTCCTGTTGCAGCCTGTCCTATCACTTCTCAGTCAGGGGCACAGCAGAACAACGTGGCTCCAGGCCAGCTCCTGTGAGGCCTCCAGTGTGAGGCCAGCTCCTCTCTACCAATACTCAAGTTCCAGCAACCATCTCCTTTACTGCTTTTGGAAACAACCCAAATCCCGTCAAGTACAAGGACACATCTCTGCTGTGATGTAGAGGCTCCTGTTTACGTGAATGGCACTGTTGAACTGGTATCTCAAATGCCTGTTTGACCATTGCATATGCAGGCCACTGAGGAGTCAGATGAAAGTTCTAGTCTCACTCTCCGTCCGAAGCTTTCAGTGTGCCTTTGGGCCAATGACCCAGCTTCTTCATTCTCCTGGCTGCTTGCTGCAGCGTGGCTTTAATACTTCTACCCCCATAGGCCATGGGACCACATAAGTAATTAATATTTCTAAAATGCTTTGAAATCCACACATGAATATACTGTACCAGGGGAGAGAGAAAGGTAGATATTAGTAACAGACAGAAATCACAACAGGTTTCCTGGAGAAAGCAAGCCTGTGCAATATCAGACCCAATTCAGTACGGAACAGAAAGACAGGCTCAGCTTTAATATGTTTCATCATATCCTCAGATACAGGCATGTAATCAAACACCTGGTCCGTGTGTGACCAGGTGACAGTCACAGTGACACACTCTGCTCACAGTGACAACTCTGACCTCGATTTCTGTCTTAGCTTTCATCCCTTCATATAAAATATGCCAGCAGAAGGAGCCTTTGAGTCAAATTCTCTTGCCTGACGCAGGAAGTCTTTCTGAAGCCCAGCTCTCCCTTCTTTCAAAACCAAAAGCACTGAGCCCCTGGTTCCCTGCTTTGAGTTAGTGACAGGCCTCGGCCACCCCACAAGCTTTTCTTCTAGGACAGCGGTACGACTTACCATCCAGAGTACAGAGGGCAAAGAGACCTGAGCCACCATTCTCACTGGAGCAGCCTGTAAGTACAGAAGACAATTACAGGAATTGATGCCCTTTTATGAGCGTTGTACCCTCCCTCTCCCGAAAAAAAAGAGATCCAAACCAAGCTGATCCATCCTGCCTCCTTTTTTGCCCAGTCTTGACACTTTGCTTAGCAGGTATCTGCAGATTCTTGCAACCAATTGTACTTCATGCTGGCTTTTATTGAGGGCACGAGGGCGCTGGCATCTCAAAACCCAAGACCTTTGGCTGGCACTGAGACAGGCATGTCCGGCTCTGCTGGCTGCTCCTAGGAGTCTGTCTGTACCACCACTTGCAGGACCATAACATTTCCCATTTTAGCAGCCTGCATCACATCCTCTCCAGGCTCCAGAAATGCAAAACGACAGGCAGGACCATTGCAAGGGACAAAGGGAAGAACAGCTGAAGCCAAACAAGAATATTGCAACTGTACCCTCACCATTTCTCTCAAGGACAGGAATATGGCCTTTGGCTGTTCTGGGAAGGTACAGGGTTAAAAAGAGAGGTCCCGCCAGAAGGACAAAGCATCAGTCACATTAGCACCAAAGCACCTCCATGGCAACTCCTGAATGAGGCTGCGGAGATCATCCTACCAACTTTTCACTACAGCTAAACTGTACAGTGCTACTAACTCTACTTTTTGCTACAGCAAAACTGCACAGAAGCTGTGATCCTCTCCTAGCCAACACTGGTCAGATGCTAGAGAGCCCTTGCTTTACGAGCAGATTAGAGATGTGCCTTCATGCTCATCTACACACTCAGCCCTGGCTTTCCTGGGCTATGCTTATACAACTGTGAACTTCCTGCAAGCAGGATCCTCTCCAAAGCCTGTACATCACAGTTGTGTGCAGGACAGCACTGACAAACGTGACTAGTTAAATCTGATGAGGAGACTCCCCTGACCACTGGGCTGCTTCAGCCCTTCAGTACTCTCTACCTAGCTACCAGTCAGAAAAGTCGTGCAGAGTCAGGTTTTGAAAGCGTTATCAGACTTGGGGCGGGGGGAGGACTGGAGCTGTATTCAACTACAGCTCCATTTAATCCTTTCAGTGACAATGTAGGAGACAGACCGGCTCCCTGAGGTCTGCAGGAAGCCAGGAAAACTGGCAGTCAGGGACAAGCCAGCAGAGCTGAAAGCAAACAGGCAGTTTCCCCAGAATGAGGTAGCAAGCCTACCGCCTAGACACCTCCAAGCTACAACACACTGCACACTCCCAGGACACAGACTACCCTATTTCCACAGATCAGCTTAATGCAGTCAGCTGGTTGAGTGCTGACATTCACCCAGACAGGCTCCGATCCAAAAGATCTGCGGTGTTGCCCTTACAAATTGGTCAGTATCTTCAGCTGTTTCACTACTGATGGTCCAGCATCAGTGGGTTTTTCCCAACCTTCTCTTCATCCCTTATTCTGTGTGCCTTCATTTTTCACAGACATCTCTTATTAGACGCAAGGCTTTGTATGCAGCGAAATAATCGGTTTCACGCTCTGTTGACCGCGTTGCTCATAGCAGCATCTGAGATGCTAAAAACAGGACAAGCTTAGGAACCGGGGAGGAAGGGTACTCTGGGGAAGAGAAGGGATTTCAGTGGATTGCTCTTCTCCCCCAGCTCTAATTACACTGGACAGTCTAAATCGTTCTCAGACAGCACTTCAGGGGGTAATAATTGGATAAAGCAAATGCAGCTGGATTCCAGCCAGCTGCAGACAAGAGAAAGTGATCTGCATTGGGAATTTTCTGCCTTCCTATCTTACACCCACAGTCTCCAAGGTGGAGTGAAAGCTACTTATTCTCCACAGGTACCAAAACAGGGTTCAAAGGTCAGGGCACAAAGAAGTTACACAAGGGAAGCACTGGCAACGTGCAAGAAAAGTCTGGACACAACAGCAGTGTGTCAGGGCTGAGAGAAGCCAGCAGCTGTGGAGACCTTAGATACAACAGCTGAACAGAAGACATTGGAAGGAGACAGAGGACACTGATATAAATGAAATATGGAAGCAACTCTGGAGGGGTTGGGACTGCATAGGTGAAGGAAGAGCAGGATATAGCTGCCAGGTATCGGGAAGAAAATGCTGAAAAAGCACAAAAGCAAGAACAAAGATGAGGCTGTGGAAAGGAAGAGATGCACCTAGGGAGTAAGAAGAGATCATAAGCTGCAGCCGTGCAAAAGCAAAGATCAAGGACATCTGTAGGAGCAAGGCATGGTGGCCATTCAGGATGACTAAATGCAGGCCAGTGGAGGCTGCAGAGAAACTGTTGTGCCAAGTGAAGAGTAAGAGCTGCCTAGGGAAGGACAAAGGCTATATAAAGTTCAAATGCAAATATCCAGCTGTCTGTCTTTGGGAGCTGGCTAACAGAAGCTGTTCTTGCAGCTGCCTCCACTGTTATCTTTCAACCCCGGGAAATCTGATTTCATGCTGGACTGACGTATTGAAAAACTATCAGGGCAACTATTGGGCCGGAGACCCCAAGCTCTTAATCTCTCACCTCGGCCAATGCTACCAATTAGATGAGTAGAAACATTCTTGTTGTGAATCCGTCCAGATGTTTGGTGTAGAATAACATCTCGAATAGGGGCCTCGCTAGGGAAAAGAGAGAGAGACATCAGGGAAAGGTTAGGGAACCATGCCTGGGACTGTACCAGAACAACCTCAAGAGCAGTATACTCCAAAGCTCTACCAATCCAGAGACTGATAAGAGTTTGTGCATAGGTTAGCCCTTTAATGGTAAAGACCAAGGAAAAGAATCCATCCCACCCCAGGTATGAAAGGAACTCGCTAATG
Source organism: Cariama cristata (assembly GCF_000690535.1). NCBI lineage: Eukaryota > Metazoa > Chordata > Aves > Cariamiformes > Cariamidae > Cariama > Cariama cristata. Next base: position 53,913 of record NW_009626888.1, read on the forward strand.
CTTAAAAAATGAAAACAGAACAATTTGATGCATCAGAAAACTGAAAAGAGCTCAAAAAACCCCAAAAAGAAATAAAAAAGCCAGTAAAACATGTATTCCAATGAAGGAAAAAAAGACAATTCTTATCATTACTGTCACGCAAGCCTGGCTACTTTTCACTCAGGAAACGTCTGCCCAGGGTTGAACAGGCTGGTCAGAGATGATGCCTGGGCCTGGCTTCTGGCTAGGAGGGTACCGTCAGACTAAGGTCTCCAAGACGTCAAGGAGACTTGCCTAGCTCCTCCTCCTGCTGCAGTTTTCCGGGTTTGCCCTGAAGTCTCACGGAACACCACAGAAGCACCTGAATTCCCCGCATGGGTCCCTCCAGTGCCAAGGACAATAACCTCATCTTGATTGCTCCGGTTGTGATTTACAGCACTGGCTGCCAGGGGTCTCATTAGGAAAACCTCCAACTACCTCACCTGGAAGAAACGAGTGGGTGAACCTCAAGTGTCATACTGGGCTTCAGACTAACTGGGCTTGGCCCAGCCTTTCGGATGCCACCCTTCCCACCACTGGATAGATCACCAGATTGCCTACTACTCTTTGGAGATCTAGGTCACTCATTTCCCTGCCTTAGCCCCCAGTACTGTCCCCCTCAGTGAGCTGGTTTTGCCGCTCTCCTTGCCCAACCCAAGGAGAAGAGTGGGATAACAAGGAAAGCAGTAGTCTCTATCACAAAGATGAATACATGAAGAGTGTTTATGGAAGCTTGGGTGCAGTCATGAACTCCCAGCAGGTCACTGAAGCAAGGACAAATGACAACACCCCCTGCCCCCCCCTCAGAAAGGTGGTGTGGTGGTGTCCCCTTGTGATGGACATCTACAGCGGAATCTCCTCATCTACCCCATGAGGTAATGCTCTTCACCTGCTTGGCACAGAGTTGTCTCTTCCCTCTGCTGTGGCCTGCTGCTCAGAGTCCCAGGTGCACAGCAGAATGGCATAACCGCAGCCTGGCTGAGACACCATCATCTCCGGTGAGCCATCCGGGCCTGGGTTCACAGAGAGGCTGTCCACCTATACTGGCAGAGGAAAAACATGGATAGAGTCAAACTGAGAACTTCAAACATCTCAGAAGGGTTCACTGTGCTCCTTGTATTTAAACTTCAATATGTCAGATCTTCTGACAGAGCTGAGCAGGAGCTGAACAAATTCAGCTAGAAGCAAAATGTCCGAGTTACAGTAGAAGGCTACGACTCCCTACCAAAAGCCACTTAAGAGCAACACTAGGATCTCTCACTAATGCTTTCCAGTTGGGTGAGAGCAGCTGACTGTTTCCGAGACCAAACCCCCAGTTGCTCCACACGTACACGACAACCACTGGGCAACTCTCCTTTCAAGCCATCAACACAACCATTGCTTTGTTCATAGGACTGAGATTTTGTGCTTCTTCCCTTGGGAAAGCCACCTCTTGAAGACCATATGATAAGTTCTGCTCTGAACATCCCAGTTCCTTACCTGACCTTCTAGCAGCCATTTCTTCAACAGGAGCAGCTGCCCAGAGACATGGTCCGAATTCTCTGACAAGTCCTCCCAGCGGAAGGCACGTACCACCCTGTCAGTGTAACCCACCACCAATTCGCACTTCCCATCTCCATCTGCAGGGAATACAAGGAGATGGGCTCTCTCAGGCTTTCATAGCCCCAAGAGCCCCAGCATTCAGAAACCACTGTGCTGGTTTCCATCAGGTAGCATCCCTATCCTGTAATGAGAACTTGCACTTCAGGAAAATGCCTGAAGTTCTTGCTTCTCTCCTCCATGACTTGGCTATGGTTTGTTAGAGCACCTGTTTCAGCAAGACAGTAATTTCCTTCTGCAAGTCCCTCTCTCTCTCTCTCTCTCTCTGTCTCTCCTCCACCACCTCATACCCACAAACTCCCTCACCCTGCACTCCCACACCAGCTTCCCAGCTCACCAATGTCATTGATCAGCATGACCTTGGTGTTGGCAGGAATGTGCTGCTTGAACACTGGCTTCTGCTCTTCTGATGGCGCCAACTCATGGTGGCCTGAAACATCTGGGTGTTTTGAAGTGGAAGTCAGGTCAAAAAGATGAAACCAGCCTTCTGCACTCACCGCCACCACGAGGTTCTAAGAGGGAAGAGAAAAACCTTTTGATTTTTCCTCTTTTAGAAATGGCAGCAGCTGTCCCACAGCAGGGCGTGGGAAGATACGAGGGAAGATACGAGGGTAGATCCATCAAGATCAATGACTGCTACAGAAGGAACGGGAGAAGGTTTTTGGCCAGCATACAAACTACTCTGGTACTGCAGGGTCCAAACTTCTTGTTCATCCTTGTCAGTCTAGGATATCAAGCTGATGTGTGCATGCAATCCCCAAACAATGCGTGGCTTTCTCAACACTCACTTCAGCTCTGCTCCCCACTGGAGCACACACAGCTACGGTATTTTAGCCAGGGTGCCTAAACTGGGACTTTTGGACTCAATGGTCCTGGCTTAACCCCCAGAAATAGCAATCCAGCAAACGAGTTATATTAGACTCAGGGGAATTTCCCTGGGAGTCTAGACTACTCTGTGGCTCAGTCTTGTTTAGATGACCTTAAATGCACACAGCCAAGTGGCAGAAAGGCCGTGGCCCACAGCAGGGACCAGCACAGAGCAGGGCAAAAGCCACTGAGGGAAAGGAGCAACCTCAAACCACCAAAGCCCTGTGGCACGCACACAGGGGGACATGAAAATCCACAGCACTTTCTGAAGGCAGGATAGATTTCCTTGCTCTCTAAAACCTGCATATGGCTCAGAGAAAGAGGTTATGTGTAAACAGAATCATAGAATCATTATGG
>NW_009626889.1:0-777 GCF_000690535.1 Cariama cristata
CAACCTGCGCCTTCCCTCCGCCTCCCCGAACAAGACTTTTGTGCATCCTCAAGGAGGAATGTCTTAGGCGTGGTTTGCCTTGGAGGCGGGTAGCGTTCGGCTAGGAGGTGTGTTTTTCATATTATAATGAGGATTACAGTATCTGGTGGTCATTTACTTCCTCCGGTGGTCTTTTCATAGTCTTCATCACTTGTCCTTTTGCTGAACTCTTCCAGTTGGCAGTTTCTTGGGCATGTAGAAAATAAAGGCTTACATAGATACTTTGTTATCAGAACCTCACAGTGAATCATTCTGTACGTATCTATTAGTTCTTATCTACGTTTTGTCCTTCACAACTTCCTTTCTCATTCTTTCTCTGTCTGCAAGGTCTTTTGATATCTGTTTCACTAATTATTTAGAAATCAAGAAGTGCATGCTTTTGCAACTCCTTTTCAATCCCCCCTTTTCAATAAACTTTCCAATTCTTTCGTAATTCATCTTGTTCATGTTTAATTATTGTGGGTAGTGCCCAAATTCTTTCAGTTAGCTTTTTTAATTTGTACCAGAATATAAAATTTACCACAGTCAATATTGCAGTGACTACTAGCAGTACTAATGTTGGATGAATTAGAATATTCAAATTGTCAACATGAAAGCTGTGGCTGGATAAGTAGGTAGATCATTAACTAAATGACACCAGCATTGAAATTCCCTCTCAAATTCAGTTGCATTATTCCAGATTACTTTCCCGTAATTCCTGTATGCCCACAATAAGCATTTGACCAGAGCCATTCTCAA